>NC_138347.1:137827337-138124837 GCF_046562875.1 Panthera onca | reverse complement strand
CCCAAGGATCTTTTTGGCTTGAAACACATGATGACTACTATCCCTTTTGCACATATTAATTTATAAAGCTCATCCTCCCAACATAGCAACCTCAGGGCATAGGTAGCACAGAGGTCCTTCCCCCTCTTGATACTTCTGAAGTTCACCACTGCACCAACGTAAGAGTTGATATAATCTGCTCTCCCTTCTTATTCTCCAGGTGACAGGAGTCTGTTTCTGGTCACGCTTCCTCGGAGTAAAACCAGAAATCAGGGTGCTAGAACTTAAAGCATTTTCACAGCTTATTGTATTTCTTAATAGCTGCTTTATTGGGATATAATTCACATACCATACAATTCGCCCATTTAAAGTGTGCAGTTCAATGGTTTTTAGTGTATTCACAGAGTCGAGCACTCATCACCACAATCAATTTTAGAGCCCCCTAGAGAAACCCCAGACCCATTAGTAGTCACCCTGCATGTCCTCACAAGCCCACTGGCTACCCTCCTATGCTTTTTGTCTCTGTAGATTTGCCTATGCTGGATATTTCATCAAAATGAAATAACATAATACCTGGTGTTTTGTGACTGATTTCTTTCCTTAACATAAGATCTTCAAGGTTCATTCACAATGTCATACATATCATGACTTCATTCCTCTTTAGGGCGGAATAGTTATTATCCATTGTATAGATACACATTTTGTTTTTTCTTTAGTCATTGGTGGATGTTTGGATTTTTCCATTTTGGGAGTGTTGTGAATAATGTTGCTATGAACATTTGTGTACAGGTTTCTTTGTAGACCTAAGTTTCCTTTTCTCTTAAGTATGTGTGGAATTGGGTAGGATGGGAATTGCTGGGTCATATAGTAATTCTATTTTTAACATTTTGAGAAACTATATTAAAATGTTTTCCAACATGGCTGTGCTAACATTAGGTTTGAGACTACATATTCTCAGCTACCAGGTCAAAAATTGCTTCCATATCTTGGCCATCATAAATAATGCTGCAATAAACATAGGAAATCCATGTGTCTTTTTAAATTAGGATTCTCGTATTCTTTGGGTAAATTCCCAGTAGTGGAATTACTGGTAATTTTGGGTTTAAGTTTTTGAGGAACCTCCATACTGTTTTCCACAGTGCCTGCAACAGTTTGCATTCCCACCATCAGTGCATGAGGGCTCCTTTTTAGTGGAATGCTCTTTTGATGGGGATTGAAAGTTCATTGAGAGTAGAACATATCCTAATTGTCAATAAAGTTGCCCTGGGTTGATACTCTTAGGAGGTAGGCTCCTCCCATAATTACTACCTGGAAAAAAAATCAGTGTGTGTGTTTATTCAATGATGATGTTCCTGTAAAAACAAAAACGAATCACATAAAATGAATAAACATAAAGTATAACTACTAACTAGTCTTCATAATATGTATAAAATTCATTTAGGTTTAGAATAAGATTTAAAGAACCATAATATTTAGTAAAAGTAAACTTTTTTTCATATTTTTACCTATAGTTTTAAGGAGAGAACCTCAATCTGTTTCTTAATAGGGTCACATTTTCTAGGCTTTACACAGCTACTTGAGGCTTGAGAGTTCAAATTTTCCTTTTTTTTTTTTCCCCCCTTGCATAACTAGCTTTTATCTGAATCTCTTTTCCAGCTGCTTAAGGTTACTTGTTTGTTTGTTTTCCCCAAGACTGTTAGAAACTTGCTCTTCTGGACTATATTATCCCTTTTTTCCTGATCTAACAGAAAGTGGGGGCAGGGGGTAGGAGGGGAAGTCATAGCAATAATGCCTCAATATGATTCTGCTATAACTTCCCAAATGCAGAAAATAATTCTGAAGATATACCTTATCTGATTTAGCTGTTGGCCTTTGGTAGCAGAAGGGATAGTGTAGAATCACTTGTGTGTTATTCTAAAATTAACTTATTCATCACTTCTTTAGAAAATCTGTAGACCTTACAGCTAAGTTTTAATAAACATCTTGTTCTTCAAAAGTTCACATTATTTTAGAGCCGGAAGAGACTTCAAAATTCATGTAACAAGGGCATCTGGGTGGCTCAATCGGTTAAGCATCCAACTCTTGATTTTGGCTCAGTTCATGATTTACAGTTTGTGACATGGAGCCCCACAACTGGCTCTGTGCTAACAGCCCAGAGACTGCTTGGGATTCTCTTTGTACCTCTTTCTCTGCCCCTCCCCCTCCCCCCCTCTAAATAAATAAATAAATAAATAAATATTTAAAAATAAATCGTGTAATAAAATTCCTTATTTTAAAAAATAACTACTTTTGGGTCACCTTCATGGCTCAGTTGGTTGAACAACTGACTCTCGATTTCTGCTCAGGTCATGATCCCAGGGTTGTAGGATAGCACCCCACATTGGGCTCTGCTCTGAGGACTGTGGAAACTGCTTAAGATTCTCTCTCTCCATCTGCCCCTCTCCCCCACTGGTACTTGCTGTCTCTCTTTCTCTCTCTCTCTAAATTAATTAATTAATTAATTAATTATAACCACTTTTTAAAAATCATCTAATTAAATCACACCTGAACAAAAGAAAGCAGACATTTTAGAGAGATAAACAATGGCTTCCACAGAAATGCAGTCACATACTGATGTTGGATCTTCCTCTTCCTTCTCCTACAATTCATTCTTCCTTTTCAAGCATCATTTTATTTCCTGGGGTGTTTTATTTGTTCGCTCATTCATTCATTCAAGAAATATTTGTTGGGAATCTATTAGGTTTCAGGTACAATTCTAGATGCTAAGGAACAGCAGGGGACAAAAACCCTAAAAACCACTGCCATTATAGAGTTTACATTCTACTGGTGTAGACTGATACTAACCAGCCCACAGGCTATTAGATGTTTCACAGCATACTTGAATGTGATGAGTTCTGTGGAGAAAAAAGAAAGCAGAAAAGAGAGGGGTGGCTGGGTAACTCAGTCGGTTAACTGTCTGATTTCTGCTCAGGTCCTGATCTCACGGTTCGTGAGTGAGCCCCGCATCAGGCTCTGCGCTCATAGTGCAGAGCCTGCTTGGGAATCTCTCTCTGCCCCTTCCCAACTTGTGCTTTCTCTCTCTCTCTCTCAAAATGAATAAATAAACTTTTTTTAAAAATGCAGGGAAGAGAAAGAAGAATTGCAGGCAGGGGTGGAGGGATACAGTTTTACCCAGGGTGGTTAGATAAGCCTCACTAAGAAGGTGATGCAGACTTGAAGATGGGGAGGGGGTGAGTAATGTATGTGATTTTCTGGGAAAGAGTGTTCTGGATAGAGGGAATAGCAAACTCAGAGTTTCTGAGGTGGGAGGCTGCAAGAAGACCAGTGTGGTGTGGTTATTAAAGAGGGAACAAAAGAGAAGGTAGAAAAAGATAAAGTCAGATAGATAATGGAAGACCAGGTTATATAGGCCTTCTGGCCATTGCAAGGATATTGACTTTAAAACAAACAAACAAAAAATTATAATTTTTTTTTTACATTTATTTATTTTTGAGAGACCAAGACAGAGCAAAAGTAGGGGAGGGGCAGTGAGAGAGGGATACACAGAATCCGAAGCAGGCTCCAGGCTCTGAGCTGTCAGCACAGAGACCGACGCGGGGCTCAAACCCACAAACCCTGAGATCATGACCTGAGCCGAAATCGGACGCTCAACCGACTGAGCCACCCAGGCACCCCCTTTTTTAAAATTTTTTTTACATTTATTTATTTTTGAGAGACAGAGACAGAGCACAAGTGGGGGAGGGGCAGAGAGAGAAGGAGACAAACAAAAAATTATACAGACAAAATTCATATAACACAATTAACTGTCTTCACCATTTTGAAGTGTACAGTCTAGAGGGTTTTAGTATATTCACAATGTTGTGCAACCATAACACTAATTCCAGAACATTCCCATTACCACAAAAAGAAACCCTGTATCTCCTAATTTCCCCTTTTTCCCATTCCCTGGCAGCCACTAATCTACTTCTTTGTCCGTATCAATTTGGCTATTCTGGTAAATGGAATTCTACAATATGTGGTCTTTAGTGATTAACTTCTTTTAACCACCATAATGTTTTCAAGATTCAGCCATGTTGTGATATGTATCCAAACTTCATTTCTTTATATGGCTAACTAGTATTATATTGTATGGACATACCACATTTGTGTATCCATTCATTACTTGATGAACTTTGGGTTGTTTCCATTGTTAAGTAATTATGAAATGCTACTATGAGTATTCATGTCCAAGTTGGTGTGTAAAAATATATTTTATCTTGGGTGTATATTTAGAAGTAGAACTTCTGAGTCATAGGTTAACTCTATATTTAACTTTTTGAGAAACTACCAAACTTTTCCACAGCCACTGCACCATTTTTTTATTCTTACCAGCAATATATGAGGATTCCAATTTTCCACATCCTTGGTCACACTTGTTATTTTCTGGGGTTTTTTTATTTTAATTTTTAATCATTGTTATAAACATCCTAGTAGATGTGAGATGGTATCTTGTCATGATTTTGATCTTCATTTCTCTAATGACTAATGATGTCAGACATCTTTTCATGTGTTTACTGGCCATTTTTATGTTTTATCTGGTGACATGTCTATTAACATCATTTGTCCACTTTTTTAATTGTTTGTCTTTTTATAATTGAGTCATAGGAGTTCTTTGTATATTTTAGACACTAGACCCTTATCAGCCATATGACATCACTTTTTTGACAGTCTCTTTGACATACAAGAGTTTTTAATTTGGATGAAGTCCAATTTATCTATTTTTTTCTTTTTATCTTTGTATTCTTTGTATAATTTTTAAGGAACTATTGCTTAATTCAAGGTCACACATGTTTACAACTATGCTTCCTTAAAAGAGTTTTATAGTAATAGCTGTTACATTTAGGTTGTTGATCCATTTTGAGTGGTATAAGATATGAGGCAGGGGTCCAGTGTCAATATTTTGCATGTAGATATCCATATGTCCCTTAAAGAGACTGTTCTTTCCCCATTGTATGGTCTTATCACCCTTGTCAAAAATCAATTTGCTATAGGTGTACAGTTTTATTTCTAAACTTTCAATTTTATTCCATTTATCAGTATGTCTGGTATCCTTATGCCTTATTACTTCAGCTTTTCAGTAAGTTTTGAAGTAAAGAGGTTTGAGAACTCCCAACTTATTTTTTTTTCAGGGCTGTTGAATATTGGGATCCCTTTATTTCTATATGAACTTTAGTTTAGCTTGTCTCTTTCTGCAAAAAAGGTCATTGGGAATTTGATAGATATTGCATTTACACTGTAGATCACTTCAGGGAGTATTGCCATCTTAGAATATTAAGTCTTGCACTTCATGAATAAGGAATGTGTTTTCATTTATTTAGATATTTTAAGTTACTTTAGTAATGCTTTGTGGTTTTCATTACAAGTCTTGCACTTCATGGTTACATTTATTCCTAAGAATTTTATTCTTTTTCATGCTATGGTAAACGAAATTATTTTCTTAATTTTATTTTCAGATAGTTTATTGCTAGTGCACGGAAATACAACTGGTTTTTTGTGCATTGATTTGTACTCTGCAATTTTGCTAAACTCATTTATTATCTCTATTTTTTAAATTTCTTAAACGTTTATTTATTATTGAGAGACAGAGAGAGACAGAGCATGAGCATAGGAGGGGCAGAGAGAGGAGGAGACACAGAATCTGAAGCAGGCTCCAGTCTTCGAACTGTCAGCACAGAGCCTGATGCAGGGCTCGAACCCACAAACCACGAGACCATGACCTGAGCTGGAGTCAGATGCTTAACCGACTGAGCCGCCTGGGTGCCCCATCTCTATTTTTTTAATAGATTCTTTTGTTTGTTTTCAGATTCTTTAGAGGTTTCTATATGTAAGAGCATGCCATCTTTGAACTGAGATAGTTTTACCTTTGCCTTTCCAGTGTAGATAGATACCTTTTTTTTTTCCCGCTTAATAGTCCTGGCTAGAACTTTCAGTGCTGTGTTGAGTAGCAATGGCCAGAAGGACATCCCTATCTTGTTCCTAATCTAAAATAAGAGGGAAGCTTTCAGTTGAACAATGGCTTTTACTTGGGATGAAATAGGAAGCCATTCTGGTAGTTTGAGAAAAATGTGATCTAACCCCTATTTTAAAAGTATATCTTTGTCTTTTTTTATTTTTTTTAAATGATTACAATTTTTAAAACTAAAGCTAGAAACCTTAGTAAATATGATAAGTAGGTATTAAAAATCTGACATGGTTCATTAAACTTAAGCATTTTTGTGTAGTAATATTACTCTATTACTTAATGCATATGTCTCTTCTAAGTACTATAAAATTAGTTGAAAATTAAATGTATAATGTGTTCAAGTCATACACTTGTCTTAGCTATCTATCTATCTACCTATCACTGTGAGTTTGCAATGCCCTATTATGCAATTTTTTAATACTCTTTTCTTGATAATCAAAGATAATATTTTCTACTAGCTAGCAACAAGAAGCCCTAAAAAAACTTCACACTATTTGAAAACTAAAAGCACTTAAAAATGTAGGGTATCACTATTATCTTGCATCTTTTAAATGTTCTTTATCACACATTTGTTTAAATTTTGTAATTATTTAGTTTGCCTTTGAGAGAGTGCAGTCACATCTGATGGCTGATTCATGTAACAGTAATGGCATTTAGAATAAGAACCTATAAAACTAGACAGCTAGGTTGTTGGACTTACTAGAGACAACCACTCTATATCATGCAAAGTTTAAAATAGCAAAAAATAATGAGACATAAAAGTAGTTGAAGACACAGTCTTTATCTCATTTTGCGTGATGCATCATCTGTCATCTTGGGTATATCGTATAACATACATCTTCAAAAATCAGCTGTAGACTTCTTTGGCATTTGCCATTCATTTGCGTTTCTGTGGTATTCACATCAGAATTCATAAGTCTTTATATTTGGTGGCACCTTTTCCATTAGCATCTCAGAAATCTTCACAGAAAATTGCTTTCAGTAGAAATGGAGCATTTGTGATGATGTGAACTCCAAAGATCGAAAGAGAATAATTTCATCCAAATGCTATGGATTGGTCCATCATATTGGTCCATCTGGACTGACGGATAAAAATACCCTTAAAGAGGAGAAACTCACAAAAGTTTTCTTCCTATAAAATCTGTAATTTAGAAGAGCAAATAAGACACAGATCTCTCTTGCCCTTTTCTCTTGCTTCTTTTCTCTCTAGTTCTATCTTGCAAAAGACAGAGTTAATAAGCAAATACAAATAATTTCTCTCTCATTCACATCTACTCAACTTAAGTTACTTAAACTTCCAGTCTGGGGAAACATTTATTAACCCAGACTGACAAGTCAGGCAGAGGAGAGACTTGTATTGGCTTTGGAATTCTACGTTGAGGGTTAAGTACAGTGGAATTTTTCTGACGTGTTAAGTAAAAGCAAATGACTACTGAAATTATGGCTTAGCAATGCTAAAAAAGGAATATATCACACATGGAATGAAAATAAAGTTGTGTGAAAATAAAATACATCATTTTTTAACGTTTCGGTGTTTTTCAAAGAATTCCCCTAGATACAGGGCACCTGGGTGACTCAGTTGGTTAGGCGTCCGACTTCGGCTCAGGTCATGATCTCACGATTCGTGAGTTCGAGCCCCATGTCGGGCTCTGTGCTGACAGCTCAGAGCCTGGAGCCTGCTTCTGATTCTTTGTCTCCCTCTCTCTCTGCCTCACCACTGCTTACCCTCTGTCTCTCTCTGTCTCTCAAAAATGAATATACATTAAAAAAATTAAAAAAAAGAATTCCCCTAGATTCTTATAGTTATCTTTGCACTTAAATTATCCAGGTAAATTTATTTTGTGCTTCAATTTTGGTAAAAAAAAAAAAAAGCATTATATTCTGCGAAGCCACTAAGCTTCAGTGGTCTCTAGATGAGCTAATAAGAACCAAATGATTTCACAGAACTAGATCATACAACTCAATTCTATTAGCTAACCTGCCCAACCCTTGGTCACTTTTTTTTTCTTTTTTCCAGCCAACCTGGAAAGTTTTCAACTTTCTTTCTCTTGCAATATCCTGAATTCTAGAGGCACAGCTTACAGGAACAAATTGAAGTCTCAAAGGGAGAAATACATACATACATGTGTTATCTTATTTAGTTAGGTATTTTATGGTGTAAGGAATGGGCGAGTTGGGCAAAAGAGGAGGCAAGAAAGGAGCTCGAACCCTAGCCTGGTGCTTGCCTCCATCTTCATCCCAGTTTCCTGCAGTGTGATCCTGCATAAAGCTTGAGGTCTCTAGACACACAGCTGTCATCTCTTCCTTTGCCTCTTCTCCCCTTTACTGGGAGGCACAGATAGTGCCCGTGAGTACTCTTTCCTCAATAAACCATGACAGTGCTGTCCAGGAGGCAAAAGCCTCCGTCCTAAAAATAACCTGACAAGGTCACCACCTTATCTCCCTGCCGGGGTCTTAAACAATGTCCTTAAATACCCGAGAGCTGTTTCTTCTCACCCAAGTTGCCTTCTGGCTCTGACTTCTCTCCTCAGCCTTGTGAAGTGGCTGTCGACTTGGCTGTGATCTTGACTGGTTGGCAACAGGCTTCCCAGTGCCAGCCTTGAAGGAGGTCTCTGCCTTGCACACTCCCCGTCCACTCAGACTTTTGACTTGACACATTCCAGCCCTGGACTGTTAGCTTTCTTGGCCCGGCTTCCTCCCTGAGTGAGAAGAGTTGGCCAGTAAGGATGTGAACAAAACTAGTCACATGCCGCAGTAAGGCTTTTTTCCCATTTCTAGAGAAACAACCTTAAAAGAACCGAGTGTTGATTTAAAACAGGCTTACAGAACACAGATACATGGAAAAGAAAATCTTCTGTCCCATGAAAATAATTTTTAAAAAGCGATCTGTAGAGCAAAGTGGTTTGCTCTAAGTGCTGGCTTTAAATTTGAATGGTCATGGTTGAGTTTTGGTAAAAGGAATAGAAATAGTGCTTGTTAAAGACAGCCAAACAAATATTTATCCTGAGTAAAATCATGACTCTTTTCTAAGCCTTAGATTAAAAGTTATATTTTAAAAATTACTTTATCTAACGTAATGATGAAATTTCAGAACTTCTATTCGTATCAAATGGTCTCTAATACGGTGTTCTGATTTGACTCATGAAATGAGATCATCTCATTGAAATGCCATCATCCTTTGAGAGGTCAGGTCGCATGGGATAGATTTCTATCCTTTTGTAGCTATAAAAATATTTAGCATGCTACGGTCTCAGAATGGCCAGTCCTGACTGTCAGAGATAATATGAATTTACTTTGAAATTAATCATTAGCATGTATTTTATTAACACAGCTCCACTTTAAAAATAGATTTATCTTAAAGTATTGAATGAAATCTTTGTTGGTAGAGCTAAGTAAGAAGTCTCTTTTTTTCCCTGAGTATACACCGAAAATAAATAATTGGACTTAGAGCTGTTTAAGGAATGCCAAAATAACTAGTCTCTTAAGTAAGCCCTAAGGAAAATCAAAATTGTTGTTCTGCATCATTTAGACAAAGGAGACTGACTTTTTTCTTTTAATGTTCCAGTTAGTGTTTTGCTGAAATGGTAATACAATTACAATGAATGTATTCTCAAAAACAAAAAGAAAGTATGATAATTTTTTGTGCAAAAAGCAGTCTGCCGGTGCTTGGAATTTTTGGAGCAGTATGATAGTTTATGGGAATATTTGGAGAGTTACTTTTATACCTGGAATTTCATGAATATCTGGCTTATGTGGTTTCTGTAGATTAAAAGAGATTCTTCCCATCTTAGAAAAAGGTCTGTTGGCTTTGCTGAAAAAGAGAGGCATTTGCTCCAGAATTTTATTATTTTCCAGGCAGTTCAATTAATTTTTCAGCAGCCAACCTTTCAGTAAATGAGTAGGATTCTCATTTCTCTTGGTCTATTTTGATGTGCACGCTTCCCCTAATTTTTATGTTCCTCCTCCCAACTCTTAAAAATCGTCTCGGCTGAAGTATATTAATATTACAAGGAAACAACTACTTTGAGAAGAGAAATTCTGTCAAAAAGTAACTGTATTATATGATGACCTCCCTCTTGTTCTGCTTCCAGCAGAGGGGAAAATAATAATAAATTGCTGTTTTGGGTGAAATGACTGGTAGTTTGAGTCTTGAGACAACATAGTGTACATGGGATGCATAGGAGTTGCGAAAAAGTTCTCATTACAAGACATTATATATGTGTGTATATATATATATATATTAATATATAATATACAATATGTATACAGTATATTATATATATATATATATATATATATATATAACATTATTTCTTGGTATTTTTAAAGATCTCCTCACTTTCTGTATTTCTCTCATCTTTGCCAACTATTTTCCATATCTGTCCAGTAGAACTTACTCCCTAAAAACATCTTTCCCCGTCTCTCGAAATTTGAAAGAAAAAAAAATCCTTTACTCTAAATGCTGAGTGTGGCATGTGACATCATGACAGCTTTCTGGTGATTAAAACATCGTCCGCATAGACATGTGTAATCCATGAAACACTAACATTGTAATGAAAACTGCTAAGTAACTTACACATGCAATAAACTGCCCAAGCGTAGATGGTATAATGTCCTAAATTATGTCCACAGTAAATATTTTATCAGTATGCCAACCATTATGAGAGCTTGTTTTCTTATCTTTAGGACAGCAATATGGTACAAAAAACAAAAACCAACAAAGACAAAAACTAAGCCCCCCAAAAAACTGTAGAGCTAACTGACCATTATTACTTCCATGATTATTATTATTATTATTATTACATGGGCCACCTAACAGGATTCCACAGCAAGGATTCGTATCCTAAGTGACTTGGCAGAACTATCTCCATGTTCTCAGTTCTCTACACAATCTACATTCAATAGTCAGAAGGCATGCTTTCTCTCACTTTGTGTTCACTTTCAGTTAGTAACACATCTCAAGACTCCCCATTTATCGTGTCATAGTTTTTAATGGTTAGCTATTATGGAAGGACACAAGGCAAATCCTTACTTGTAACCTAAAGCACCTGGCCAGAAGGAAGACTGTTGCTATGTACATTAAACAGACCAAGTACCAAAGGCAGTTGCTGAAAAATCATGCGTTGACTTTTTGCCAGATTTCAAATCGAGTTTTTCGATACACAGACTTTCTCGCTGATGAATTGGGAACTGCTGCTGTGGCCTGCATACCTTTCCCTCTGGTAGTTCTTGGAACAGGGGAACTATCATTCATAGATTTGGAAAGATTTTTTTTTCTTATTCTTTTAGAAGTCAGAAAAGGCAGCTTCCTAATCTAGTGGCATCCAAGTCGCTTAAAATAGCTCTGAAATACACTGATTTTTATTTAGTCTTCTCCCTTTATTCCCTTCTGGAAAATTTATCAGAGTTCACAAATTCTGACAAAATGCCCCCCCCCCTTCTTCTTGGTGCTTTGCAATTCATTTACAGTGGCCAGACTCACTCGATTAACACTACAAAGTCCTAGAGTCCTACCTTCTAATTAGCTTAGTTTTAAATTAATTTACTTTAGATCAATCTGTGTTTGGAAGGGATGAAGCATATATCCTGTGAACAGTATAGGAAAAGAATTCCCTTGGAAATGTACAGACCGTAAGTTAGAGAGACAAGGCTATATTCTTACAGAAGAGCCCCTGCTTTAACTACTAAATGGAAGGTTAATTAAGCCCCAAAGTTATTTTTCTGTTTCAAGGATCTGAATGTTTCTCCATCCTCTCTCATGTGTTGTCACATATATCTTTTAAAAAATGTATCTTTCGGGGTCGCCTGGGTGGCGCCGTCCGTTAAGCGTCCGACTTCAGCCAGGTCACGATCTCGCGGTCCGTGAGTTCGAGCCCCGCGTCGGGCTCTGGGCTGATGGCTCGGAGCCTGGAGCCTGTTTCGATTCTGTGTCTCCCTCTCTCTCTGCCCCTCCCCCGTTCATGCTCTGTCTCTCTCTGTCCCAAAAATAAATAAAAAACGTTGAAAAAAAAATGTATCTTTCAATAGAAATGCTCATTGCTTGCTTAGTTGTGTCTAAAATACATTTTTTAAGAGTTGTTTCCTAATTTATCCCAAATTCCCTTATAGGGTGACCAACGTGACCTGACCTGCCGGGACCTTTCCCTGTGTTAATACTGGCGGTCCCTTCTCAGGAACTCCCTTAGTCACAGGCAAAACGGGACAGTGTTGGCTCTATCCCTCATTTACCCTGTTTACATCAGTGCCTTTTGACTTCAGTGACATTTGAGCTCCAAAGCTGAGTTAACCTAATTGACAGATCTGTCAGTGGTGGTTCCTGACATTCTGGCCTCAGACCAGCAGCAGCAACAACACCTGGGCACTTATTAGAAATGCAAATACTCAGGGTCCAACCCAGACCTAGGAATCATAAACTCTGGGGGCGAGAACCAACAAAGTTTTATCAAAACTTCCAGGTGATTCTGATATAGAATACATTTTTCCAACCATTAGTGTCCAGGGAGAGGAATATTTTGGATTCACAAGTTTCTAACATCTTGGTTTCATCATTGTTGGATGTTCTGAGAGCCAAAAGACAATAGAGAAAATAGAGTGAAAGAAGCAGCGTTTTAAAAATGATAAAATGAAACTGATTGAGGATGAACACCTAAGTTAGCAGGTCAGAGTTTTGTTATTTATACGTCTATGCCAGTTTTCAGTCTGGTATTTTATGGAAGCTCTTAACTTTTGAAAGAAAGGCAAACGTCTAACAGAACAAAGTTACTGACAGCAGCCTCTATACTTATCAATTATAAAATATCCAGCAAGCTTGGGGCGCCTGGGTGGCTCATTTGGTTAAGCATCAGACTTCGGCTCAGGTCATGATCTCGCGGTTTGTGGGTTCGAGCCCCGCGTCGGGCTCTGTGCTCACAGCTCAGAACCTGGAGCCTGCTTCAGATTCTGTGTCTCCTCCTCTCTCTGTCCTTCCCATGCTTATGCTCTGTCCCTCTCTGTCTCTCAATAATAAATAAACATCAAAAAAGAAATTTAAAAAAATTACAAAAAAAATATCTAGCAAGCTCTTTCTAGTTGTGTTATAAGGTAAGTATAGGAGTAGGTAATATAATCCCCACTGACTTTTAGAAAGGAATGCTCCAACATTATAAGACATTGGTACCTCAGATTGCTGAGGTGGCTTATCAACCAAGAACATCTCTGGGATATTAAGTTGTGAACCCTTACACGTAGCTGACAAGACACACCAAGGTTTCCTCTCCAGAATGAGCCCCTTCTTGTGGACTTGAAAGAAAGGAATGAAGGAAAATTGTCTGGTAAAGGAAAAAAAAAAAAAGACCAACTCTAATCAGCTATCTTTGCTTCAAATAGAGACCTTGTCTTCTGAGGGAGACTCTAAGTCAAGCCATTGGAACAGTCTCTGAACCTATGTGGAAAGGAGCAGTGTCTGGGGGCACAGCCACCACGTCCCTAGAGAACCTTGCAAAACTGGCAGCCCATAGCCGAGATAGAACACAGGGAATATTTGGGCCCACACAGGATTTTGTATGCACACTCACACACACACACACACACACACACACACACAGTTGCTAACATGTAAAATTTGGAAATTTTACATGAAACTTTTTGGCTTTTAACATAATAAAGCATCTGGTAAAGCTGGACATGTGTTTCTAAAATGACAGGAACTGGCTACAATGGTACAATGAACTACCCCTTTTCTGGAGAGCTGCCTGCTCCCCAGTTTACCACAGCTGCTAATACTATCATCGTCAATTGCCCTGCCTCACTCATCTGCATCTTCTCTCTTCCCTGGGGGTGGGGGTATATGTGAGTGTGACTGCTGCGTAGGTGTTTTTTTTTAATGTTTATTTGTTTTTGAGAAAGACAGATGTGCAAGTGGGGAGGGGCAGAGAGAGAGGGAAACACAGAATCTGAAGCAGGCTCCAGGCTCTGAGCTGTCAGCCCAGAGCCTGACATGGGGCTCAAGCTCATGAACCACGAGATCATGACCTGAGCCAAAGCGGACGCTCAGCCGACTGAGCCACCCAGGTGCCCCCGACTGCTGCCTAGTTTTATGCCTGTTTTTACTTGGTGAGATCCCAGTTCAAATAAGAGAGGTCCATATTTGAGGTCAAAGACATTTTGGAGAGGGGAGGTTTGAAGATGTAAGTAGATTTCAGCTTTGGTTGGCCAACTGCTCCATCCTGCCTCCTCTCAGGGGGCTGGACAGTCCCTGCCGAGCCCGCTGAGCTTCAGGGGCTGCTGGTGTCCCTCCTGCTTGGCCTCATCCTCCTGCCCTCCCCCTTCTCATTAACTGCACTTGCAGTTGCCTGGCCTAAGTCAGTCCCGCTCGCTGTGGTCCTAGTCACCACTTCTTTCTGAGGGCTTCTGCAGCTATATGCTAACCTGGCAACCTGAATCTCTAGCTTCTGACTCCAAAAGTCTAATCAGTGATAGGAATAACCTAAATTTCTGATAAATTATCCTATGAAAGTTAATCTAAAATTACCCTCTCAAATCATAGATGCTCCTGAAAAACAGCCAGTCCCAATGAAACTAATTGGTCCTGGCTTCAAGAGGCAAATCTGAAAGCTCAATCACCTATTTTGTTTTTAAAATAGGCTCTGTCTCAAATGCGTTTCATCAGAATAATTTATGTTCTAATCTGCATGTGGTATACATGGCAAAGTGAGTTCAACAGATCATCATTATCGGTGTATGAATCTACTCCTAATGTAATTGCCTCAAACAGATCATAGATTGGACAGCTTTGGGAAGCATTTCAGAAGTTGCACTTTGATATTTTTGCTTTGTGAGCATGGGAAATGCTGTAAAGGTAGAAAGAATCAGTCACCCAATCCCTTAGGATGTTAAGAGTTTCATTGAGCTCACTGTACAACAGAATATACCACTTGGTTTAAAAAGTATGGAGGACACTTGGGTGGCTCAGTCGGTTCAGTGTCTGACTCTTGATCTCTGCTCAGGCTGTCATCTCATGGTTCCTGGGATCGAGCCCTGTGTTGGGCTGTGCACTGACAGTGTGGAGCCTGCTTCGGATTCTCTCTCTCTCCCTCTCTCTGCCCCTCCCCCACTCGCTTGCACACTTCAAGCCCCACATCGGGCTCTCTGCTGTCAGCACAGAGTCTGCTTTGGATCCTCTGTCTCCTTCTCTGCCCCTGCACCACTAACACTCTCCTCCCTTCTCTCTCTTTCCCTCTCCCTCATCATATTAGTGCAAATTCATTCTTTAGCATACAAATTATATCATGTTTATTTCTCCACCTCCAGTGAGTAGCACAGAGTCTGACATATGAGGGCTCATTCCAGCCCACCCCAAAGTTTCAGGGCTAAGACAAGAGTGCGGATAAAGACCATATGTCCTACATGGAAATACTGACAACTTCCACCTCAAGCCTACCTAGCAGCCCAATGACCTTACCCTCGTGACCTGGAGGGTAAGGTAATCCTGAGCCCTACCAAGTAGTAACACGGATCTATAGGGACAGAGCAGAAGCTGTTCCCAAGCCAGGACCTTTGGATGGTGGCTGGATCCACCCAAATCAGGTCGCCTGCTGGGGAGGTAACACTTTCTTCCCACCCTCATTTTGTAAACTCAGGATTTCCAGGCAGTTTGAAGCCCTTCCTATACCATCATAGCAGAGGGGAAGAGGGGAGGGAGGAAATTTGTGGGGGAGGGACTTTGCTCAGGTGATTTGATAGAGCCACATATGAACGAAATAACTTTTTTTTCTCGTTTCCAGATACAAGCTTTGGTGTCCTGCCACCTCTCAGTGCACATAGATGTATGCACACACACACACACACACACACACACACACACACACACACTCGTGAGATATTAGTCTACACAGGCCACTGAGGCAGCCATTCCAGCCCTCACTTCCCTTTCCTATAATTCCCACTTGCTCAATTGGCTATCAGACACTCTAAAAACTTTTTTACAAGATCAGTGCATTAAAAAAATAGGCTTTTGTTTCAGTAGCTCATGATATGTGGAGCCCTCAAAACTACAGTGCCCAGTGCACAGGTCATTGCCGCCTGGGTCTAACAGTGTGCTCAATAAATGTTAGTTAAATTAAATTAAATTAAATCAAATCCATAGGAAAGAAACTTCCAGTAGTAATTTCTAAAAACTTGTGATTTTTTTTTGTCAGGAGGCACCTTTTTTTGTACTTTGGAATGTCAGCATATTTAAGAGGAAGCAGCTGTTCTCACTTGTTAGCAAGCCCGGGTGAGACTTAAATTCACACGAGGAGGAAGGACATAAATTGTATATAATTCTCAGTCTTTAATCTGCGGGAAAACATGATGAGCATCTTTGGATCATAATACTAATTCCTGTTACCTGCAAGGAAACTTAAGTAACTCAGCTGTGGTTGTCCGACTTGGGTTATGAGGTCTGTGTCTAGGAGAATAAATTTCTTACCCAGGCCATGAAACTTGGCTGCTCTATTTTATTACCTAGAATTCAAGTCGTTGTTATCTTCTGGAATCTTTTCTTGTACAAGGATGAGGGCCACAAATGGTCCACTCTGAATACTGACAAGTTTTCTTTCATTCTCAACTAAAGCCCCATTCCACCAAGTATCAGCAATCTGTTTTGATGCCAAAGCCAAATAGTGATTGTTGCAGTAATGAATATTTGCTACAGGGCACTGGCAGAAAACATGCACAGAAATGCAAACCCAAACCATCTCAAACGTTTTTCTTCCCACTGAACAGCACCCATTATTTTCGACTCCTTGTCACATATATTGTTCTTAGAGGGCCATTGGTTGAAGAGTGCAAAGAAATCTGAGTCCACCTTTGGGAAACATTAGGAAAAGTGAATCATTATTCCCGTTTCTCATCTTTTGGAAAGAAAAGACAAGACAAGACAAGAAAGAAGGATTGGGGAGGGAGGAAAGATGGAAGGAAGGAAAGGAGGAAGGAAGGAAGGAAGGAAAGAAAGAAAAGGAAGGAAGGAAGGAAGGAAGGAAGGAAGGAAGGAAGGAAGAAAGGAAGGAAAGAAAGACATGGAGTGGGAGGGAGGAAGGAAGGGTTGGAGAGAGAAAAGGAAGGATTGTAACGAGGAAGAGCTGTACTTTTACCATTTTGCACAAGAGATTGAGAGCTGTAAATTATTTTTTTCTCCCCTCCTTCCAGATGTATTCCAGTAACTTAATACTTGAGCTTAAGTGGATGATTGAACATATGTGATTGACTCTAGTTCTGGCCATGTTTAGTTTCTTTTAAAGTCAAATTTTTAAGATGCTATCTACAGACATGCAAAATAAATCATAACCAATTTGAACTAGCTGAAGAGGATGTAGTCAGTTCTTTCATTAAAAAAAATCAAAATTTTAGCATAAAAAAAATAGAAGAGCTTGTGCTTCTGAGCCATACTGTCTGAGTTCAAATCATTGCGCCACACCTGGGAGCTCCGGCTTTGGGCAAATCCATATCTCAATTCCTTCTCATGATGGGGATAGAAATGGTATGCCCCTCTTAGGTTTTTATGAGAATTGAATGAATTCATACTTGTAAATGCTTTAAAAGTGATTCAGTAAACATTAGCTGTAATTGTTGTTCATTCATTCATTTGTTCGTTCATTGTTTTCTTTTCATAAATATTTGAGTGTCTTTTTTGTGACAAGTATAAGTGTAAGGATATAGCAATGCTGATTAAAGATTTCACTTTATTATTATTTCAGCTTAGCACGAGGTGTCTCATAAAACCTTTAGTACGTGATGGTTAGTACGTGATGGATATTTATTGGTCTTGTGGATTAGTATATATAGAACCTGGCACAAAATAGCTGCTTAATAAATGTTGATGGCATGAAGTTTGAATATGTGAGTCATTGCAATACAGGATACTAAGCACTTAATTTAGAATTGGGATATGCAATGTCAAGTCCCAGTGTCTACCTTAAAGCACTATGTAACCTTGAGAAATTTACTGAAAAATTTTACTCTGAAAACCAAGAAAACTATACTATGAAACCACGAAGATATCCTTTAATTATGATTCTACAAAGTAACTGAAATGATGCACTATTTGTTGGCTGGTTATGATTCTATTTTTCTTCAATTTAATGAACTTTAAATTTTAGAATAGTTTTAGATTTACAGAAAAGGTATAAGAATATTGTGGAGGGTTTCTGTATTTACTGCATCCAGTTGCCCTTATTGTTAACATCTCACATTATTATAGAGCATTTGTCATAACTAATGAACCAATCCTGATACATTATATTAATTAGAGTCCAAGTTTCGTTCACATTTCCTAAGTGTTTACCTAATGTCCTTTTGTCTCACCCTCCCCCCTGCCACACACACACAGGATCCCTACCAGGGTATGATGTTATAATTAGTCATCGTGTCTCCTTAGACTCATCTAGGTTTGACAGTTTCTCAGACTTCCCTTGTTTTGATGAGCTTAACAGTTTTGAGGACCATTAATCATGAATTTCATAAATTGTGTTTAAATTTATGTTTGTTTAATGCTTTTTCCATGTTCAGACAGGGGTTGTGAGTTTGGGGGAGGAAAATCTTAGAGGTAATTCTTCTCACATCTTATCAAAGGTATATGCTGTTAACATGAACACCCATTTAAGATTTGACTCTTATGAGTGGATAAGGATTATTATAATTGGTAATTTAATATACCATATTAAAATCTCTTTGCTAGGTGTAATTTTCTAGGCAATGTATAACATAGGTGATTGTCTTCTAATACGGCATAATCTTGCAGCACCTGGGTGGCTCAGTCAGTTAAGCAGCTGACTTCATCTCAGGTCATGATCTCACGGCTCATGAGTTCAAGCCCCGAATTGTGCTCTCTGCTGTCAGCTCAAAGCCTGCTTCGGATCCTCTGTCACCCCCTCTCTCTGCCCCTCCTGGGCTCGCGCTCGCCCTGTCTCAAAAATACATAAACATTAAAATTTTTTAATGCCATATTAATGGCATAATCTTAAAATATAATTACTTTACTTTTTTATGAAAAAATCCCCTCACCACTGATAAACGAAAAGTAACTGAAAAACTCATGTCTTATTATAAATTAATAGTAATCCTACCTATGGACATAACATTTATATATTCAATTCAAAATGAAAAACATAACTATTTGTATTTCTTTCAAATTACTTGCCAAATGGAGAAAATAACAGATTTGTACTCAGCTATGAGGTCTTAAAAGACCAAAGTAGAGGTTCCAGAAGTTAGGCATTTTGATACTAATTCCCCTAAACCTAGCTCATGCAAAGGACCTGCCTTAAGAAATGTTAATACTTCATTAAGCCCTAGGCATAGAGAAGCTGGCAGTTCTAATCTTGTGGCATCCTTGGTCTAAATGTACGTTATCCTCTGAGGTTAGAAAACGACTAATGTAGCTGTCACAGGGATTAGGAGATCCATGGTTTTGTTTACTCTGTACTTAAGAATTTCAGTGTAAATAGGGAAGCTGGTTTAGGACTACTACGATCGATGCTACGCAGTTTTCAGATCAAGACATAAAATCAGCATTGTCAATCCAGAGGAAATGTTGTATTACTCGGGACATCTTTACTTAGAATTAAATGAAATAAATATCCATAGTGTCATATGCTCTGGCTCTACATGTAGCCACACAAAGTTTAAATATATCTATATTTATGGTTGTCACTCCCCATGAGAGCGGATCGTAAGAATAATTTAGCAGTTTTAGCCTACTGCCATTTGTGGCCTTAGTATGACGAATCACAGTCTTGGGCAAGAATATCATCCACAACATCTTTTTTTTTCTTTTTTAAATCCCTGATTTTTTCAGTCTATAAACACTTTGCCTTGACTCACCATATTCTATTTGTGTGACCTTGGGAAATTTTCTTAACTTCTGGAAGTTCCTCAAGTTTGTGTGAAGCATACATGAAATCATGTATCTAAAACATTTAGCAAATTAACTGGGCATTTGTTATTTATTCACAGACACATGCGTATGCTTTCAAACAGTCATTTCTGGTTTGTTGGGAGCAATGAAAAGCTACTAGACTGTCTTAAAGTGGTCATTCCATTTTATGCCATATCTAGGTTCTCAGAAATATTTTCTAGCTGTTAACTGATGTTTTAATACTGGTACCTCAATAGATAAGCAAAAACTAATCAGGAAATAGACTTGTCCGTGTTCAAGGGAATGAATGTATTCTGGTGGCAAAACTTGGTGTTCGAGTAATTTTATTTATTTTTCCCTAATCACGAGAAACTGATGAGCAGTTTGACTTTTTTTTTTATATGGTTGGGGATATTCTTCAAAAAGGAGGCTTCCTTGATGATCTCAGAAGCTAAATAAGTGATTAAACACTTTTGAAGTATGAGGCAAAGGAAATAAGATCCAGATGAATTGTTTTATACAACAGCCCTCAACAAGAGCCCATTTCTCTTCTTCTTCTTTTTTTCTTTTAACATTTATTTATTTTTGAGAGACATAAAGAGAGCATGAGCAGGGGAGGGGGGGGGGGAAAGAGAGAGAGAGAGAGAGAGAGAGAGAGAGAATCTGAAGCAGGCTCTAGGCTTCCAGCTGTCAGCACAGAGCGTGATGCAGGGCTCAAACCCACGAACCACGAGATCATGACCTAAACCAAAGTTGGACGCTTAACCAACTGAGCCACCCAGGCACCCCATCTCTTCTTATTGACTAGTGTTTCTGATGCCCTATTTGGGAAAGAAGCCACAACCAGTCTCACCTAAATCCCCACCTGTATATCCGGATCAAAGGAAATACCCAGGTTAAAAGGCATTTTGTAACTGCGATCAACTGTTGGTAGTGTGACCTAACCAGCATTTTTGAGGACAACACTTCATTGCAGGCAGACCACTGTCCCTTGTAACCACGCCTGATCCATTTATTATGAACTTTTCAGTGTGGCATTAGTGACCACAGCAGTATCTGGAATGAGAAACAGTTCCAAGAGCAGCTGTACCTAGGGAGACAGCCTGGGAATATTTTGAATAGAGGTTAAGAACCAGCCAGCTGGGAGGCTGAGTAAAGAGTATAAAAGACGAAAGGATACGAACACAGAGCTTCTTTGCAATTTGCTATTGGATATGGCAAACACTGCTAATTATAATTGGTAATTGTTGGTGTATACCTAAGTGAAGTCAGGATAAAGTAGCTTTCCTTCAGAAGTTGACCTCTCCAGATTTAGAATCAGACTTCAGAGCCAGATGGGTTGTAGGGTTCCAGTATACCAACACTTTCATGGTCATCTGACTCTCAAAATGATGAGGTGACATTAACATGGTGTGATCAGCCTGTGAGTTTCTTGTACAGAGGCCATTGATGTTTGAATACTATGTCACAGACTCCCTGAGCACAGCCTGGTACAGAGCATGCATTTAATCAATACACCAGAGTAGAATTCCTCTTGTTTATATGTTGATGATCCCTGTACCTGGTGTTGAATATACAATTCTTTGTAAATAGGGCAATGGTTTTCTAAATTGTTGATCTGAACAGAGCAATATGTCATCAGGATTCCATGTTTTCTCTTTTTTTGCGCAAGTATATACAAAAGGATCGGTACTTGTATTTACTTAAAGAGATAAATGTAGAAGGAAAATAGACTAGTCAAGAAAAATAAAAATATCTTAAAAGTGTTTATCCTCTATTTTGTCAAAAATCCTCTGTGTAGAAATATACATATGCAAAATACAATATACTGTAAAGATGATTTTATTAAGGCCATATGGTAACAAGAGAAATCTGTGGGTATGTTTATTTGCCCCACAGGAAAAAAAAATTAAGTGTATTTGGGCATATTTTTAAGAATTATCTATGCCTTTGATATCAATATACGCAATTACATGTGGCCGTCTATGCAAATATCTTCATGAGATGATTGACCCATACCACAGTCGCCAAGCAGCAATTGCTGATTGCCCTTATCATTATTAGCGGAATGTAATGTTAGTGATACATTTCCAAATAGGGAAAGATAATACCACTGTTTTGTCCTCTTTTTTCTATGCTATTTGGAATGCAGACAGTACCGCAGGGACACCAGCAATATCAACGACAACTGTGGAAATTCGCAAAAGCAGTGTTATGACAACTGAGATCACCTCCAAAGTGGAAAAAAGCCCCACAACAGCCACTGGCAATAGCTCATGTCCTTCCACGGAGACCGAGGAAGAAAAGGCAAAACGGCTTCTTTACTGTTCACTATGCAAGGTTGCTGTCAACTCTGCCTCACAGCTGGAGGCACACAACAGTGGTGAGATGAAGCGATTTCTTTTCTGTCTCAACAGTTCTTCAATTATCTTCCTCTGAATGGGTTAGATCTTTTGCAGCAGGGGACAAAGGGTTGGCGGAAAACTGGCAATTATTACATGGAATTCATTAACTGTTACAAAATAAAAATGACATGCAAAGTGTCATTTACATGGGAGCAAGAGAGGACTTCCAGGGCTCCTGTGCCTCGATGTGTATGTGTTTGTGTTTATGAATGTGTGTGTGTGTGTTATTAAACATTAGGAGATAAAGTAAAATATTCTAAAGTCTAAGATTTGCATTTATTTGATTTCTAAATTGCTATACACTCCCACACATTTGCTTCTAAATGAAGTTTGCTGAAGTTTTTATCGGTGGTTACAAAATTTGGTTCCATAACTCCATGTGATTTTAGGTGAAACCTCGCTGTTATGGTCTTAATGGCAAATAATACTATTTGGGCTAAATCTGTATCACCTGGACACTTTACCGTAAAGCGTTTATTATGGGCAACCATTGAGGTATGTTCCCCACATGTGATATTTTATTTACTCTTTGTGACAACCTAAACATACTATTCTTGCTATTTGACTGAAGCTCAGGTGAGGCACATGACCAATTAAGCGACTAAGCCATGACGTAAACTTAGGTCTCTCCAACTTAAACACTAAACTTGAACATATCATAACAAGGATGAAATGTTTCCCCAGTATATTTCAATTCCATCCATCTGTTCTGTATTATATCTATAGAAAGATAATGTATAGATATTATATCATACCAAAACCTATCTATCTAGATAAATACATACAGGGAGAGTATAGCTCTATCTATATATCTATCAATAAAATCTAGATGATATCATATATAGATATATAGATATAGATAATCGTATATATATCCTGCCTAAGATTTAAGCCAGCCCTTTGGCCCAAGATTAGATTTTCTCTCAAAGACTGTGTTCGTTGCCGGGACCCTGTCAGCAATTACAGTAAAAACAGAATCATTTGTAAATGATACCGTAGGTTAATGTTGCAGCTATATGTTCACTGTCATTGGCCACTGTGCTGCACAGTAATATCCAAGTATTGACTTCAGTGTTCTGAGGGAGTAATTGCAGGTGGAGAGCAATTCCTTCAGTCCGTGTCTTCCTCCTGCACGCAACATTAGTTGTCGTCCGGGAGTTCATGGGTTCAGGGCCTGAGAACGCAGAAGAAGATCTGGCCCCAAGTCAGAATCTATATACCATGCAGACATGCCTCGAGTTTTACTCATGCAAATATATTAGTCAGGGATGCAGGGTAGTTGGGAGAGCGAAAACATCGTTGGAGGTCCAGTTATTTCTCAAGAATTCTTGATCCTTCTGCATAGTGACAGAGAAACACATTCATTTGGGGGGGGGGGGGGATCAACTCTGACAGATAAACAAAACCATACCCTTTGAGGCTGGCGATAACTTATCAAGAATTTGGGCATCCTTCTTGAATTCTTATCAGAAACATCTGATTAAGAAGCAAAGAGTAATTAGTTATTTCATGATATCACACCAGGTCAGCACTTTTCATATTCCAATTCTATGATGCTCATCTCTGCTTTGCGTTGTCAGAAATAGCCCATGAGCTTTAAATACATACTCACCCATGTCATTATATATATATTTCTTATATCTAGGGATTCTGATTTATTATATATCCAAGCCTAGAAGCTATAGTATTGGGGAAAAGAAAAAAAAAAGCAAACACAAAATCCTCACAAGTGTTGTGCAGGCAGAGCTTAAGGTAGTAAATGTGGTTGTCACCTCTACTATGAGTCCCTTTATAGGGATGTCCCCTCCAACCCTTTGTCCTAGTCAGGAGACTGTCCCCATTCCCCCTAAGCTTAGGTTTCTCTAGCCCTGCATTTCCCTTCCTACCTCAGAGATCTTTCTCTCAGGTCCAGGCCCTTCTTGGAGGCCTCACACTAAACGTGCACGAGCCAGCTGTGCCAGAACTGGAGACGGCAAAGGAAAGCAGGTGGACAAGTAGACGTGTCTAACCCCCTTTGTGTGCCATTTTTGATCTCCAGATTCAGCTCTCTTATTTGTAACGGAAGCGGTGTCGAGAGGCTCCCTGCGTCCAGGACATTCTCTAAATGTAGATGATGAATGCAGTCCTTCCCATATTCATACAACTGCCCCTTATCCACTGATCCCCTGGTTCCAGCATCTTTCCCTTAGGACCCCATGTGGGGAAACCCATGGGGGGTGGGGAGATAGAAGGAGACGGGCTTACCTGTATGATCACTCTCCTTTCAGGAAAAGGAGTAGTTGTTGTAGGATCCATCATAGGGTTAGTGTGTGTTTTAGTTTGGGTTCTGTTAGAAGCAGACTCGGAGACCAGGATTTGAGAGCAGATAGTTTCCAGGAGAGGCCAAGGGAACAGGTTAGGAAGCGAGAAAAGGTAACAGGGCAGGAAGGCAGCCAGTACAGTGCCCGTCACTAGGCAGTTACCAACGTGGGCAACTGACGCTCGCCAGACAAAACCATGACACCCCACGGCTCACACTGTGTTTCGCTGCTTTAAACATAGAAACTTCCAGCAGTCACATAAAATGACAGAATTGAAGCAACCCAAATTCTGTCGCTTCATTTTTACAATCATGGTGGTGTCGTCGTTCATCTATAAAAATACAGGGGGCCGCAGGGGTTGAAGGCATGAACCGCAGCCTTCGTGAGCTTGAATGATTGTGAACTGTTATGGACTCGCTAACAAAACAAGAGCCCGTAGCTGAGTTCCTGTGTGTGCGCGGCCCGCTGTGTAATAGAGAGGTCTACAGACCAAGTTCCATGTAGCATGATGCTTAGTATAGGGTAAGTAAGTAACACAATGGGCTAATTTAATACATGCTAAATCTCAACAGTAAACACACCAATGGTGTAGAATATAGATCAACAAAATGTTTTCTAGGAAGAAGTCCTTTATCATGGACGTTGTTTAGAGTTGCCAGTTCATGGCCCTAGTGGAAAGCAGACTGCTTTTGTAGTCCATTTAATTATTGTTTTCTAATTCTCTTTAATGGACCCCTGGATTACCTGCATCTGGAACAGACCACAGTCACTGCCTTAGTGCCCCACTGCCCCCACACTCACCCCTACCCACCCAACGCCACCAATATCACTTTAAAAGAATTCCCTGCTTTCTTTTAGAGCCACAGATGAGGAAACCACCGTTGAGATTGGGCTGTTTTTCAGGGAGCCAGGTTTGAAAGCCAATTTTGATCAAAAGCAACCAGGCTGCAGGGTGGGGAGATGTGTCTTTTGCATCTAAATTGTAATTCTAAGTAGTTTTCCCCCCTTTTTCCCTTTTAGAAACACATATGCATGAAATAAGGCCTATAGCTGTGAATGTAGAGTTCTGCATTTATGGTTTTTCTTTTAATCTCAAAAACACATTCTTAATCATAAACAGATTTTGATGCTATAGTTTCCATCAAACACTGCCTCTTGTATATTGCTATGGAATGAGCTAGAAGTGATCAGACTATTTTTACCTCAGATCTGTAAATAACATTTCTATGTGAACCTGGGCAAGTCATTTGTTCTCTTTGAACCTACCCCTTCCCTTTCTCCTTTCTTCCTTTCTTCCTTCCTTTCTTCCTTTCCTTTCTTTTCTTTTCTTTTCTTTTCTTTTCTTTTCTTTTCTTTCTTTTCTCTTTCTTTCTTTCCTTCTTGCCTTTCTTTTCTTCCTCTTTCCTCCCTCCCTCCCTTTCTTCCTCTCTTCCTTCCTACCTCCTCCTCCCCCTCTTCCTCCCCCTCCTCCTCCTTCTTCCTCCTCCTCCTCCTCTTCTTCTTCTTCTTCTTCTTCTTCTTCTTCTTCTTCTTCTTCTCTCTCCCCTTCTCTCTCTCCCTCTCTCTCCATCTCAGAGCTAAGAGGCCATATGGCATCTTGTAAGGATGAGTTATTATGGCACGATTATTAGTATGACCACAGTTGCTTCTAGCGTTATCTGGGGATCAGTTGTGTTATTTCACTTGCTTTCTCTTTTTATTTTTCACTAAAGTTGCAGTTAATTGGTTTATATTCCATAATATTGGAATGCAGGATTCGAATACGGGCATTCTGGCTTTGCATGTTTTGTTTGTTTGTTTGTTTGTTTGTTTGTTTTGTTTGTATGAATTTGAGAAGAGAAGTAGTTCTCCTAAGCTTACAAGCATGATTCACAACCAGTCTAAGAATATTTAAAACAACTTAAGGGGACCTACTCTTTTCAAAAGATCCGAAAGTCCCCTTTTAGTTGTATGTTATAGACACAGATAATACAAAAAATATGTTTTGTCTTTGTCTTCAAAGAAATCTCCCCAAAACATTCCACTAGGTAATGCTTTCCTTAGGTAATTTTGATGGTTTTCTCTATATAATAAAAAATCCAAACCTTTTAAATGTTTTATAGTTAATGCTCATTACTAATTTGGGCAAATTTTTCTGGTAATCACTTGAAGTGGTAACATTTGATAATATTCACTAAGCTCATTCAAGCTTTTTTATCCCTAGACAGAGCTTATGCTACCCCTCACTAAATTTTAATATGCATAAAAGGCAGTTATCAAAGGATAGACTTCACTAAATTTTAAAGTGCTTAGCGATTTCTAAATTTTCGCCTAAATAAAACCAACACCATTAAGAAAGAGGATAGACTAAAATGTGTAGAACACATGGAAATGCCAAAAGTAATCCTTAAAACAATAAATGCATTTAATGCAGCACTTCAGTAGAGCAGATAATTTCTTTTTTCACAGCTGAGGACACTGAGGCACAAAGACATGTAAACCACACAGCTAATGGAAGCAAACTCTGACTCATACCATGCCGGAGTCTGAGCTCACAATGCTCTTTACAGATATTTGTTCACTGGTCTTTAAAATATCTAATACTTGACCTAGTCTTCACTGATTCTCTACTATGTGTCAGGCACTGAGAATAGAGTATGAGCAAAACCCAGGGTTTCCTTTAAGAAGCCCATGTCTAAGCCATGCCTCTGTGTTCAGGAAGAGAATAGGTAAAGACTTGTTTCATTAAGGCATCTCTCATTTCATATTTCAAGTGAAAGTTCATTTAAGCCAGTCAGCTGTGGTCAGTGTCCATGGCCTTGTTATCAAGGTCCAAAGATTATCTGGCACTCCTATTGAGAATCTTCTAGGGTAACGGTAAGACTCTCAATTACAAAAGAGGTTAACCAGGGTGAATCAAGAGTCCCTCCAAAAAGTCAGAGTAACATTCAGTCTCCAACTGACTACTTCTTAGACATTGATAAGCCAAACCAGCCCAGGAATCCTTCTCAGTCTGATTGAAGAAGCTGCATGGAAAAATATTTTGATATAACCACCTGTTTAGATAAAAAAGGTTGGACAACTGTCCAGACACATACACACAGTGACACAAATTACATATATACATATATATATGTATACATATATACATATGTGTGTGTATATATGTGTGTGTGTGTGTGTGTGTGTATATATATGTGTGTGTGTATATATATATATATGCTCCCTAGAACATTGTTTTACTCTACACTGGCTTACACCAACTTCAGAGTAGAAAGTGTTTGTATCTATTTTGCAAGGGGGATAAGTGAAAGCGGACTGCAGGGAGGCCTCCCACCAGAACCACAGAGCAGTGCTGTGGCCCATATTTCAAGTCCTCCTGTCTACTTACAAGGTGTTGACCTTTTTCCCTTTCCTTAATATGTTGGGATATGAACATTTTCACAGCTATGGATAAGAATATGTCATTCAAAGTGGGGAATCTATTTTGTAGAAATATACATTTGTTTATATTGGGTTCAGTAAAGTTGTAATCGTTTTGAAAGAGAAACGTGACTGTAAACCTGTTTCATGTATTTCACTGCCTCTTATTTAAGGCAATGGTGATTGGCACTGACCTCGTGTGGCCCTCACTGTGTTTTCTTCGTTAATATTCAATGGTTCTGGGAGGCTGGCTCAGAAATCAGAAGTTAAGAATCTTATTTTTTATCCTTACAGAGCTGATACCAATCTAACAAATAAATCTAATAAATATTAAATCCAATAAATCTATTAACAGATCTAATAGATACAATTAGGAAAAGAGAAACCACTGAAAATGGATTTAGAAAACCAGAATGGCAAAAAGGACATAAATGATTAACAGAGAAAATTTCATAGCAACACCATATGACTAAGTGAGAAAAATAAAGAATATTTATCAACACTAAGGGAAAGAAAATTGCGAACAAAGTTTTGAGGGAAAACTCCCATGCATGAACTCTAGTAATTGAAAAAAAAGTATTGAGAACTGGAGTTACACTACTTATGTGTGAGAGTCCAAAGATGTTATTGGTTTACTAAAAAGAAGTATTTACTTAGAGTGTATCTGCATACCCTCTCACCCCTCATCATCCTGGTCATTTGTTTATATATTTGAAATTACATAACCAATCAGTGTGGGCTTTACTCTCTTAACAGGGCCCCCTGTCATTAAGATCTTTATACTATTACTCTTTTTTACTGAACCTAGACACATGACCAGGAAAGCTTGTTTGCATTCTGTTTAGAACATGGGTATTTAATTAGTGCCACTTCTGTAAACACACCATGCTTAAACTGATTACATTTGTTACAAATCACCTCCAACTATACCTTTAGCAACTAAATCACTCTTCCTCATCAGCTATCATTTATGTCTTATTAGCATCAAGAGGAAATGAAACAAAGTCACACCCATTTAGTTTCATCTCAGGATGCTCCCGTGCAGGTGCTGTATTAATGGTGCTGGTTTGTTATGTGGTACGCTATAAAAACATGAGTAATTAAGTGATATTGTGTCAGGTGGTCAGACAACATTGTCTTCTAAGTTAAGCGTATTTCAATCATAACCCTTGGAGGAACTGCTCTAAAACTAGATACCATATTTTGTTATTGAATCATTTCTTAAAGGCATCTACTAGCTAAGAATTTTTTCTATTTTTTTTCTTCCTTTTGTTCTAAATATTTCTGGCAGGTACTAAGCACAAAACCATGCTAGAAGCCCGGAATGGAAGTGGGACTATCAAAGCCTTTCCTAGGGCAGGCGTGAAAGGCAAAGGACCAGTTAATAAGGGAAACACAGGTCTGCAAAACAAAACGTTTCACTGTGAAATCTGTGATGTGCACGTCAACTCGGAAACACAACTTAAACAGGTAGACAGCGCATATTCTAGAAACGAAAACAGATAGGGGACACCCTTATGGGCAGAATATGTGTGATTCCTTTATTCCCTTTCTTTCCTATTTTCCTCTCCCATCCATCCATCCATCCATCCACCCATCTGTCCATCCATCCATCCATCCATCCACTTGTCTTGTATTCATTGCCCTTATTTAGTAATGCTTATGTCAGTTGCCAGGGGGAATACTAAGATGTAATGTTTTCTAAGGCCTTTCAGAAATTGTCTGAAGTGAGTTTGTACTATTCTTATATCTGAAGAGTGGGAGAAAAAAGGGGTATGAGATCTTTTCTCTACCAGGTTTCCCCCTCAACAGTGTTGATTTTCTTTAAAGGTCAAATTGCAATGTTCCCTTTTTACTTGTTTAGACATTTACATGCTACAACTAATTTTATACTGTTCTTTTATTTTATGTACTTTATTACATGGTGGTGTACTGTATTTCTAAACCCTGCAGTGATCTGCTAAAGAGATTACTAATCCTATTGCATTCGCTTTTTCTGTGAATAGCCTTCCAAAGAGATCAGCTGTACAGAGGAAGGGCCGGCCCTCGTACTGTGTTGTGTTTTATATGCATATGTACAAAATTGGACTCATTTTATGCACCTTAGTTATTTATCTTTAGAATTTAGGGGATTGACATTTGGCTGTACAAATGTGAGGATAAATATTAGTATGGAAATAAATTCATGCCTGCCTGGGCATCTTTGTTTATTTGCACATAAAATTCCTTTAGACATTCCTTTCCTTTGTAAACTTTCAAAAAAGGAGATCTGTGCAGTGATATAGAGAAAAGCTGGGAAAAAGAAGAGCCTTCTATCCATTAAAAATATACTAAAATGGGTAGCATAAAAGTATATATCCTCAAGCCATCAGGATCCAAGGACAAAAGTGCATGCTTTTTTATTTTGGTGTTTCTGCAACTTCTGTGAAGTAACTACTACCCTTCTTCAGGTTAAAACAGTATTTATAAGGGGGGTTTGGGGATGATTTTTTTTAAAGCTGTCATTTTTAATTGCTTTTAATAGCACATTAGCAGTAGAAGGCACAAAGACAGAGCTGCTGGGAAGCCCCCGAAACCTAAATACAGTCCTTACAACAAACTACAGAAGGCAGCACATCCACTGGGGGTGAGTGTCTTTGTTGCTTCTCAAATGATAGTGATCTTGAATGTCCGACAATCTGCTGAACTTGATTTTTTTTTTTTTTTTTGGTCAGTTACTGTATGAAATAAATGGAAGGTACCTAAGTAATGACAAACAGCTGATTAGAGAGTCCAGACCCTGCTCCACCAATAGAATTACTTGTTTCATGAGTTGTTTCTGTGGTTTGCCACTTTTGGCCATAGTCCAGCACCTTTATCTTTTGGAGTTGGGCTCTGGTTAATGACAGAAGCATGGGGAAGGGAATAAAGCCAATCGTTGGAGTCAGGTAAGTCATTACATGAAATCACATGAAATCTGGCCCTGCCGTTAGTTCATAATTTCAGGAAAGGTCAGTGAAAAATTTCTCCGAGGGACAAAACATTGGTGTTGATGATGCCCTCAACAGTTTTGGATTTTGAATAACAAAGTCTGAAAGGCATGGCTTATTTTATTGAATTATCAAACCAAGGACAGTATCTAAGGCCTGGGGAAACACTTTCTGGGAGATGCCCCCTTCCCATTACCCCAAATATGCCATTTAGATTAGTGAACACACTAGTATTAATGTCCCGGCCTGGAATTTTTGTAGGAACTTAAGGGAAATCTGTGAAACCTCCTGATAATTTCAAGCGAATATTTATGACCATGTGCTTCTTCTTTTTTTTTTTTCCTTTGTCAAATTGACCACAGATTTCTCAGGGATACCCAGGGCTCAATGAAGAGTTAAGAACAACTGATCTATATAGTATGTGCTGAATTATGCACTTTGAGATCTGTTTTCTTCAAAATAGATCTTATTAATAATTGGTGCTATTGTGTGCTGCTGGCCTGTGAAAATATAGTTAAAGGAAAACTGCAATCATCTATTATGAAACCTCAGTAGGAGTTGACCCAATTAATTTAGTAGCATCACCCATTTTTATGCAAATGAAGTCACTTTACTCTTTTGTACAGAAGCAATTTTAGCTGCATTGAAAAGCTGTGAATTCTATGCAGAGCTGAGGTTTCAGCACCACTAGTCATAACTTTGAGTGCTATTTCTGACCAGCATAGACACAAGTTTCAACAATCAAGTGAATGGTTGTTAAGTAAACAGGGAAGTCAAATTGTATTAACAAAACCTCAGTGGTAGCTCTGTGTTACTGTTTCCATAAATGGGAACATTCTTTCTGTGAGAGCAGCCATCTTGCTAATGCTACTAGCCAAAGAATGAACTGATTTTGGAGAGTAGAGTTGAGAGCATGTGGTTACCATGTGCCCAGAGAGGAAGCCGGAATGTCAGATTTAGGGGGAAGTAAGTGGTCTTTTCTTCTTCGTTGCAAGTGGAATTTTGTTATTTTTATTTCTCTTTATTAATACCTCACACCTTGCTGTGCAACTCAGTTTGTTCACTAGGATATGCTCCTAGTAGCTGACAGCATTAATAAATCTCCCTTTAAAAATATCTTCCCATGACAGTTAATGTGTGTGTGTAAAGAGTAAAAAACTCCCTATTTTTTTCTCAACATGAATAGTTTCCTACTTTATTGAGAAAAATAAAGTAAGGTTGCTGAGTACTTTTCTGGGGATTTTTCAACATCCTAGATTGGCCATCTTCAGTGATCTTCCAACTCTATCAAAGAAAAGATGTTTACACTTCCCATTATTTTTATTGATCATTCACAAGTGTGATTTCATCTTTGTACTTCTTTACTGCTTTATTTATTTATTTATTTATTTATTTATTTAGAGAGGCAGAGAGAGCAAGCAGGGGAGGAGCAGAGAGAGAGAGAGAGAGAGAGAGAGAGAGAGAATCCCAAACAGGCTTCACGCCCTCAGTGCAGAGCCTGATGCAGGGCCTGGACCAACCTGAGACGATCATGACCTGAACTGAAACCAAGAGTCGGAAGTTTAAAGGAACGAGCCACCCAGGCGCCCCAACTGCTACATTTTAAAAGCTGCCCATCATTTTGGATTCTGAGTGTAGATGCCCAAACTCTTGTCCTTCTGCCCTCTTTTTTTTTTTTTTTTCTTCTCTCCCTTGCAGGTAAAATTAGTATTTTCAAAAGAACCTTCAAAGCCATTGGCTCCGCGAATTCTACCAAACCCACTGGCAGCTGCAGCGGCCGCTGCTGCCGTGGCAGTGAACGCCCCCTTCAGTCTCCGAACTGCCCCAGCGGCAACACTGTTCCAGACCTCGGCGCTCCCTCCAGCACTCCTGCGGCCAGCTCCTGGACCTATTCGGACCGCCCACACTCCTGTGCTGTTTGCTCCTTACTGAATTCCAAATGGGAGTACTTGTACTGCAATAATTTTTCAAAAGACAAAACAAACAAAACAAAAGAGAACTATGCAGTGTTTATTTATAGTTTAAAGTATATCCGAAGAGCCAGGACTTTTGATAGTGAATTGAAAAGATTATTTAAAAAAATTTAAAAAAAAAAAGGAGGGAGGTTTGGGGGGGAGGGGAGGGGTGGTATTTTCTCCAAATTAAAGCATTCCTCTTGAACATTGATTGTTTTAGAAGTGATCTCCAGCATTGACTTGTAGTGGTATCTAGAACTTCTGAAGCCTTTGTGACTGTGCTTTTGGGCACCTATTTCCCTCTGCATTGTCTTTCCTGCTTTATGAAACAACTATACATTGTAAGGGCATTAACTGGTTCCAGTGTATATATATAATAATTTACTCTGTAGATTAAGATAATATGAAAAGAAGAAAAACAAAACAAAACAAAAAAACATAAAAACACACACACACACACACACACACACACACACACAAAAGCAACACTGTGAATAGTAGTACCCGTGCTGGTCCTCTTGCTATGACAGCAATTACTGGGTATTTATCCCAACAAAAGTAGATACAGTAGATGTCTTGTAAAACAATAGTGCTGTGTCTCAATCTATGCCACTAGGTTTTAAAGAGTCGCAAAAGGTAGAATGAACAACTATTTCATGCCAGTAAACAGTCAAACGATAAACAAACACCAGAGGGTTTGTGGAGGTGTTCCTGGTCCACATTCTCCCCCTTCTGTCCAGTTTGTAAGACTTTAAGTTGAGGACAAGAGAGCAGGGCTAAGCATCGAGATAGGGGAGACATTAATAAAGGTAGTTTCTTACAAAGTACTCATTTTCCCACCCTGAGGCAGTATTGCTGGAAATCGGGAAGGCTTTGTAAGGAAACTATATCTGAAAACAGGTAAACCCGTGCATCATGGGTGTTTCGAAAGAAATCAGTACAAGTGTTTTGTTTCATGGATAAGGAACGGTCACAACCTAAGATGATAATGCAAAGTAAAGGTTTTTCATGTTAGTGTATATCCAAAACAAGAAACAAAAACAAAAAAACACAGAGAATATTGCATCTCTGCAATATATCCCCTTTATATCATACCAGTAAGGCTGTGTCTTAGGCAAAGGTTTCTGCTTTGAATATGATGATAGATGTTAGCTATTGTTGTGGGCTTTTTCTTGTTTTTTAGATTTCCTACTGACATGATATAAACAATTAATATATATTTAAGTGTTAGCAAAACAAGAAAAATGACTCTGAGTTGATTGCAGACCAAGGATATAGTATTGGAAAAAAATCTGGTAGGACGCACTTGACCATCATTTCTCTAGTGGAGTTGTGAAATCTGGCAGCCTTCTGTGTTCACTGTAAGGCTGAAAGGAGTTGATGTTTTACCTTTAAAACAAGATTTATCAGGGGTATATATAAATATATGTATATTGTATATATGTTAGAAAGATTAAGAGAATAACTTATAAAAAGAAAATCTATATAAAATAATTATATAACCATCCCATGTTACATGTTATCATTAAGTTGGTAACGAATGGCATAAAAATAGCTGTGCCTTTAATTTGTGATAAAGGCTATTTGCTTTTTCCCATAGAAAGCTAACATATACCTATCACTATGATGGGGTTTGATGCAGCCAGTCTGTTGCATTAATAACAAGGATACTCAAACTTAGAACAATGATAAAACATGTACAAATCAACCCTACATGATTTAGGTTTAGAGAAAAAAAATATTTTTGAAAAGGTTTTGTAAAGACTATTTAAAATATAGGGAAGGGCTGGATATGGCCTTCCTAAAACTGCTCTTATCTAAACTGTAGTAACTTTTTGAGAGGTATAAAGATTCAAGATGAAACCATTTGAGAGATAGGTATTTAGCATTTGTCATTTTATATTTAAGAAACACCCATAGCGTGCTTGGTGCTCAACATTGAACGTGGTCTTTGGAGTTCTTCTCCACCATCTATCTAGCTATAGACATTTGTCATATAAACGTATCTTTAAAGCAGTTGGCTTTATATATCTTTTGTTAAACAAAAAAAAAAAAAAAAATAAGGGTAGAAGGAAGAAAGGAAGGTAGGAAGGAAGGAAGGGAAAAAAGGGAGGAGGGCAGACAGACAAGACAAAAAAGTATTTCATTAGTCCTTGGTAAAAAGAATTTCAAACCATACACGTCTGGTTAAACATGTTGGTTAGTATTAAAATTTGTTTTTTGAGAGTATCTGGTGATTTTACATTTACCAATACCTCTGCAATCTGGTGTTAGCAAGTGTTTCCTTTTTTCACTCACAGACCCTACTAGTTCAGTCAGATGGAAAGTTGCTCATGAGTTTGTTGTTTGGGGCTCTGTCTATATCTCGTGTGACCAGCTTCTGACCGATTTGAACTTAAGTTGCCTTTTTCTGCTTTGTCAAATATTTTTATCTTTCGCTATAAGTTAGCCTGAATCCTTATCCAACAACCTTTACCCCTGAGAAAACCTCTTTCTATTGGAGAACCTGATGTTAACTGATGCAATCTCACTACTCTGTGCTTTTGCTATTCTTTCCCCATTTTCACCAAAGTGAACAAGCCAGTCCACTAGAAGTCAGGGCCTGTGGGATGCAAAGAGTCCTGGATCACAAGATGTTACTAACTTTAATGATTTGCTGGGAGCAAACAAATCAGCCATATTTTCTCCATCAGCCATATGAGAAAACTCAGAAATACCTAACTCCCTTCTGCCTCACTTCGCTATGGAACCATTTTTGTTTAAATGGTCTCTTAAATTGGAGTTGTAATCATCAGTTGTCTTTTACTCACTACCTAATAAAGGATGAAGCCTAACTATAGAACTTACAGTGGATTTTCTGTGAATTGTTTCCCCCCATTCCACATATTTATCAACACCAGATCAACATCTATTACAGTTCAGACTGCTATAAAGCTATATCCTTTCCCGTAGGGAACCTTTTTCATGAATAAAGATCAATAATTCAGATTGGTCAGCATTGGTTCTCTGAAAATCCCCAGGGGTGGTCTGACTTTATGGTTATATATCCCTTCCCATGCATCACACCCGTGGTGAGGAAGTGATAGAGGAAGCATCTCCGATTTCATTTGAAACAGATATAAATGCATTGCAAGAACCAAATGCCTCTGGACAAAGCATTGCCACACCTCATCCAGATCATCCAGACAAATGGGAAACAGTCGTTGGGGAGGTACTGTATTTCTCTTTTGAGAAAACAGGTGATTACACATAACAAATTGTTCCTGTCACCGGTCTTAATCTTTGAAGGGTTCTATTCACGTGAGCAAACATGGTTGGCTTTTGGCATCACTGCCTCATCTGTAAAGACTGCAGTCTTTAGGTACCATTAGGCCTCCCTTCATCCACTGCGATAATTCACTGCTGTTATCATCAGAGATCTAATTTGGGTTCTTGAAAGGTGCTACATATTTTGCTGCCAAAGAACTATTTAACCAGGAGAGCATTCACGCTCATTTGGAAATTAAAAGAGCAGGAAATCATAAAACAAAAAACTGAAAGACAACAAAGTTTCTTAAAATAGGATTATTCAAGGTTTATCCAAAGTTAAAGTTTTATGTACCCATATAAGTTTGTAAGGCACAGAACAAATACATAGGACACATGGCATTAAATTTCACTTATAATTAAATTGTAACTTAATATCTTTGCCCCCACACCCATTTAATTTTCGACTTTCTTGAAGAAATCAGATCACAGAGCTAAATGATTCAAGTGGTGTAGAGACCTCTTCCTTCAAATATGAATTAATATAGAGCACTACCTTCCTGTGCATTCTCATGGATAGCATTATGTTAATAGCTCTTTGTATACAGGAAAGCATCATAAACTAGTAGGGAAAACAATGAGCTGAAAGAAGTCAGTCTATTGTAGACTTTGTCTCTGATCAGCAGGATAATAATTAGATAGTTGACTAATGCTTTGCCCTTAATTTCTTCATCAGTGATATGGCTGAGCCGGTTTTCTATTTCGGCATTAAAAAACCACTTCTCTCATCCTTTTGAAAATAAAATTGCTTTCTTGTAGTAACCCATTCAGCTACTCACAGTATTTGCATGTGTCCAGAAATGTGTTCTGTATTCCTCTCCATCCTGAATATACGACACTATAGGGCATTCATCTAATCAATCAGAATGTAGATTTCAACAATTATCAGAGGAGATGCTAATTCACACTGGACATATAACAAAGTCATAAAGGATGTACTGCATCTACTCAATCTAGAGCATGATAAAATTTGAACAAGACAAACCCCAATAAAAGCAATAGAAAGTTGGCAGTGCACGTGTGGAAGGGAGCAACAGATGTTTAAATGCCTCATCCTTATGCCTTTTGTTGTGCTTTCTCTCTTCAGCAGTAATGGTCTCCATCACTAATTCTTTCCTGTGTTTGCATGTGTCTTAGCTAATGGACACCTTAGTAAGACCACTTCTTCCACAGTCAAAGGATATCAGTGATGCTCTCAACATTGTTACAGCAAGAATTATTTGAACTGGGTCCTGACAGTGAATGTCTTACATGTTGATTTCTGTTGGTTTTCACCAGAAGTGTAGATTTATTTCTAGAGCATCTCTTCTGGTCTTTCTATGGCATGCTTTATAACAATGACAAAGGCTATTACCAGGAAGTGAAATGGATCATTTATATGGCAAGTCTTCATTGTCTACTCACTGGTTCTGAGAGTAGCATCAGGGCTTCCAGAGAAAGATATGTCGATATGTTGATATATCATTCTTAGGTGGCCTACAGGATCATTACTTCCAGGAATGGCTTTATAGCTTTCCAGAATTATGAATGGTGATGAAAGGCCAGTTCTGCACTGGAAAACTCTCCTATGTGCTACTTTTTAGAAGTCCATGCAAGTTACAAAAGGTCACAGAGTTTGAAAAATTCCTTGGCTTGCTCAGGTGTGAAAGAACCAAGAACTACCTTCAATCTGGTCATCTTTTTACTCTTTTTGGTGACAGAAAGCCATCTTTCTTAGATGTTCAAGTTGACTCTACAAACTGCCAAAATGCATTCCAGGCCAAACCTGATGATTAATATGCATGATCAAGTGGGGTATCTTAGAGTTTGGTCAAATTTACAAAGAGCACTGAGAATGGGTTCATGTTCTTTTTATGACTGACGAGTCAACTCTAAAAGCAATTTCCAAAGAGAAGATCTAAAATGGTTTGTAAGCAAAAAAGTATAACTAAAAATAAGTACTTGAACAGTGACCAATTCTAAGGTTAATTGTGTGTGTGTGTGTGTGTGTGTGTGTGTACATGAAGTGATAGAGAATGCATCCTTTTTCAAAATCATGGTATTACCTTTTTTTTCCCCTCCAATGATCAGGTTGGTTGTTATTTTAAGACGAGAAACTCTAACTTCACATTTGAGAATCTTAATAAATTTAAGGCATTGGAGAATTTGTCAAGTAGGTATAATATCAAAGTACTATGCTCTCTAGTAACGTTTTTATGCTAGCAGTTTGAGTTGGGTAATGCAATTGTAACATTTAATACAAGCTTCTGACATTCAATATAGAATTTGAAACTATCAAATCCCTAAATCCAGGTAGTATGCAACACATGGTAAAATAGTACTAAAGAAAATTATCAAAGAGAGAATCCTATATTGGGGACTTAGATTATATTTTTTCAGGAAACAAAATTTATTAAAGTCATTTGGCTTTTTGATTATCTAAATCCAGTGAGACACAAATCCATTGAGAAACATAGTTATGGAGTTTTTAAGCCATGGTAAAAGTGTATGGAATTTTAACTAAAAAATAAAAATATGGGGATACTTGTCAACTGAATTTAAAATGTGTTAATTGTATAATTTCAGCATTGGACACCAGGACTAGGCAAGGCTAATGTTGGGTAAAGACCCTCCACTAAGTGTTTTGCATCTATTATGACAGTCAGCTTATATTATTAGATACAGAAAAGTAATAAAGTTCTTGAGATTCTGGAAATTTTAGCTCTCATGAAATAGCCAAAAAGAATTTCCTGGGATAACATCTGTTTTTTAAAGGGATTATGGAAAAAGTATGTGGAAGTATTGGAAATTGAGGAAAAGGCTTGTGGCTAAGGGATCTAGGCATAAGATCGATCATCACAAAACAATGGACATGCTCTCTGGCTTCAACACAAATTATCTATTAGGAAACTGGGTCAACTCACTTGATATTTTGACGATTCCCTTCTGAAAAAAAATAGGAGTAACAATGTGATTACAAAGATACACTAAACAAAAATCTGAATTTAGTAAACGTAAGTCATTTGATTCTCAAAATTGGTTCCAAAATTTAAGCCTAATTCCTATAAACTTCAATAAAGTTGTTTTAAAATGCATCCAATACTTACAGTGTTCATATTCCTACATATATTCAGGGGAATTGATCTGATGCCAAACCAAGGTCATTTGTAGCTATGTTAGATCCTCAATCTTGTCCTGAAAATAAAAAAACCCAAAACTTAAAATAGATTTTAAGACATCTAGTCTTATACACACATGGAACTCTATGCTAAGAACGTTGTTTTTACTGGGAAATTTGTTGGCCATATTTTTTTCCTTTTATCATTCAAAATCTTTTGTCAATTCAACTAAGGTTTCCTTACTTAATTGTAGTCATTCATTTCTGCTAGTAATATTTAATTTACTGGAACTTTACAATTAATTTTAAATTGCCTCCTAAAAGTGGTCAAAGAAAAATTTAGTATTTGCTAATGGATGATGAGATATTCAACTGTCATAAAACCTGGGGGGTTGGCTATTTTTAATGGTTATTCTTAATAATAGAACTTTAAATAGACTCAATCAAATAAATTGAGTGATGACTTTGCCTATTTACTCACAGCCAATTTGAGCCTTAGTCTCAAAACCTAAAAATAGCTAATCCACATGCATTTAGTGACCACAAATTGAAGGCAGTATTTGTTTTTGACAACCAGATTTCTGATAGGAAACTTTGGCATTAACATTCAAAAACATTGAATCACATTTTGAAATTTTAAAAATAGGCTATGGTGTGCCCTACATTTTTGTAACCCTGCAATAAAACTACTCAAGGGAACAAAATTATGTGATTCTTTTTTTCACTCTATATCCTCATAGTTAAGAAAATATAAGCAGGACTTTGTCCAATATCAACCACTTGGCAAAAGATTTGACAAAGTTTTATCCAAAGACAATAATACCTCATATTTGAAAGAGGTGCAGTATATGTAGCTTTCTTGATTTTACAAAGGACAAAGAAAAGGAAGGAAGGAAGGAAAAGAAAGGAAGGAAAAGAAAGAAAGAAGAAAGAAAAAGAGAAAAGGGAAAGAAAGAAAGAAAAAGAAAAAAAAAGGAAAGGAAGAAAGAAAGAAAAAGAAACTAGGAATCAAAGAAATTGCCTTGCCTATAGTCACACAGATATGGCTGATGCATTGGTCAGCTAAAATGATGCCACACTGGCATACAACTAGCATGTTCCTTGTTCATCTGCACATTAGGGATCTTAACTTGAGCAGCAGAAAGCAAATCGCTCAGGATGCAAATTTGTGCCACCTTATAGCCCATATGTTTGGTAAATGACTTTGCTCTTTTCATCTTGCCAAATTGTGCTGAATAACCTTTAATTGGAGGTTCTAGATGTCCCCAGGTGGACTTGGACCATCGAGATGAAATTTGTGTGTGTGTGTGTGTGGGTTGCATTCTGATACTTGAATTATGATTATTTGTGTTGCTGTTTTTATTCATTTTCATTGAAGACCCAAAGAACTGCCCCTTGTATACCAGTAAAGTCTTAAATCTAAAATATTGATAATCAGGTCATTCACATAATTTGTATCATGCCATTCTTCTGTTTTAAGTCATGTAACAAAATCTCCCCATGTGCTAATAATTTCCCCTATTTGAAATGAAGCTGTTATCTATTTTATCAACTCAGCAATGTAAGATATAGAACATTTTATCCTGTCTCTGGTCCTATAGGTTACACTTTCAGCTGTGAACAAATTGATCTTTATTTTGTTTTCAGGAAGTCTTTAAAAAGTTTCAGTTGTAATAAAGGAAAGAAACTAGAGGTATTTTTATGTGATGGAAGCTCCCTGGTTCCTTCAGCAGCTCTAGAAATGTCGTCAGCCATTAATCCCTCTCTCCTCGACAATATCGAAATTGTCCAGGTACAAAACATTATATGTGGTTTCAGGAAATTAGCACATTTAAGTCCTTAGTCTTCACTTAGTTCATAAAATAAAGATGGTTGCTAATTTTCCTGTCATTCACAAAAAAAATCCATAGGTAATATATCCATTTAGGAAACATCCTTCCTTCTTAGTTTAAGTTTTAAGGTTCTTTGGAAGAGAGATATTATATTAAAACAAATGAAGTGTGTGTTCCATATGTTCTAGTCTACTTGTTTGCAATGTCTTAGCATTCAGAGAAGTACAAAAAAAGCTCCATAATATGGTTGTTCCAAGTGTCAGCTAAAACTTTAGCTCACAGAACATGTGTCTTGCAACTGTTTCTCAAAAGAAATGTGTTGTTTGAAGGGGGGACAAATAGTAAAATATTTATTTTTTGTCCATCTCTGAATGATGGCTGTTCCATCGTCCCTTCTTTCTCCCTTGTTGGAAAGACAAGAATTCTCAGGGCACTTGGGTGGCTCAGTCGGTTAAGCAACCAACTTTGGCTCAGATCATGATCTCACAGTTCGTGGGTTCGAGCCCCGCGTCAGCCCCGCATCGGGCTCTGTGCTGACAGCTGGGAGCCAGGAGCCTGCTTCTGATTCTGTGTCTCCCCCTCTCTCTGTCCTTCCCCCCGCTCTTTCTCTCAAAAATAAATAAATGTAAAAAAAAAAAAAAAGAAAAGAATTCTCATCCTTTTAATGTATATTTTTGAGACAGAGAAAGAGAGCATGAACGGGGGAGGGGCAGAGAGAGCAGGAGACAGAATCCCAAGCAGGCTCCAGGCTCCATGCTGTCAGCACAGAGACCTACACAGGGCTTGAACTCATGAACCGTGAGATCATGACCTGAACAGAGCCCAAGTCGGATACTTAACCCACTGAGCCACCCAGACACACCAATGTTTATTTCTGAGAGAGACAGAGACAGAGAGAGTGCGAGAGAGCGTCAGCAGGTGAGGGTCAGGGAGAGAGGGAGACACAGACTCCGAAACAGGCTCCAGGCGGTCAGCACATTGTCCCAGGCGGGGCCGGAATCCACAAACTGTGAGATCATGACCTGAGCCGAAGTCAGGTGCTTAACCGACTGAGCCACCCAGGCGCCCCCAAGAGGTCTCTTTAAACTGACGACTTAGTGCATTTCAAATAAGGGTAAGGCAGAACAATCACTTGACTTCTAACATTGAAACCTGTGGTTGGTCCTTGCTGAAAAATAAAATTCCAGTGCAGAGAAGAGGTTACAAGATAACAGCCATGTTTCCATAGGGCTGAAAAAGGTTTTTGCATGAACAGTATTGCGGTTTTTTTAAAACAACTTTTAATTAGTTCCCAAGCGTCCCCCCGAAAGCATTTTTTTAAGTGGAGATTCTGATTTTCTTGACAAATCAGAAAAATCTGAGAGCCCTAGTACTGCGTTCTCATTAGGCAACTTTAGCTGCGATTGAACTGTGACTGCCCCCTTTGGACAAAGCAGAGTTTTGCAATTTATTATGATGTACACTCAGAGATCATAGCAATTGTTTCTTGCCAGGCCACTGTGATCATTTGGTTTGCAAACTCCAGCGTGGCCTTTTGATTCTCAGCCACCACCTACTCTTTTGCCAGCTAGTTTTCAGGGTTCTCTCCAACCCTTTACCCTCTCCGTCAATTTGTCATTGCTGGCTTCATCTTGTAATGCTTTTGAGTCTCATTTTAGATACGCAGTTTCAAAAGGATGAATGTTTTGCAAGCATCACTTTCAGTAAAGCCTCCCTTCACTAGAATATGATGGGAGTATGTGGGATTTTCTAGAGTTGACACCCAGGAAAGATCTGATTCGGGCAGCCAGCAGGTGACCACATTCAAGGAAAGGATTCTGCCATTTTCTTCTCATTTCTCTAAAGGAGAGTTTGGCTTCAGTTTACAGCAGACACCAGATTTCAGGAAGAAACACCAAGCATAGTTCATATGGAAACACATCCTTATCTTTGTGATTCTTTCTTCAAGTAAAATATGAAAAAAATTCAGAAATAATAATTTTTCTGAACATACCTTTGCTGAATACATTTTTGGTTCTTTTTTTTTTTTAGCGCCATACGCATGTAAAGTGCCAGATTGTTAATTTGAAAAAAAACTCATACAAAAGTATTTTTACTAACTTTTGAAATAACCCCCATTCTTTCCCACATTTAGGATCAGCATTCGAAATGTCTATCCTTAAATTCTGCCTGACTCAAATGACATAAATATTAACATCTATGATTTTTAAAGTGCTAATCATCTAATAGCAAAGGTCTCTTTCATGTTGTTTTGCTTAGAAATAAAAAATAAAATAAAGTAAAAAAACCGAAAACAAAGCAAAACAACAAAAACATGGCTGATCATGTTTCTGCTGAGTATTCCAAGTCATGAGCCTAAGCCAAAACTAGATTTGGAATCTTAACTAACATACAACTTCACATTTTTTGAAGCGTGTACTCCAGACATTGAGAATAATTTCTGGCCAAGTCCTAGGAAATTGCTCATGGTCTTTCTAAACAGGGAATTGTTATGCTGAAGCTAAAACCAAATGTCAGCTAAGGTCTAATGTTGGGGAAAACAATTAGAACATTACCAAATTACCCTCCTGTTAAAGAGTTCACCTTCAAAAGCTAATTACCAGTTGATCATGTTTTATTCATTAATCAGAATTATTTTCAAGAGTGTCAGAGCATTTCAGGTGGGCTGGATTGAGTTAGAATGGGAAGGACTACATAAACATAGCCTCTGCAAGCCTGTGATTGATTCAGATGCAACACTGGATGGGAGCAAAATGCTATATAGGATCAGAGCAAATGAGGCCTGTTTTGGCCACTATTTCCTTTTCTCCGGATTTCTTCTAGGTAAAAAGTGGGAGAGGTAGGGGGGCACAATTGCCAGCAACAGCTGGTACAGGCATGGTTCCATCAGATTTATGAAGAAAAGCCCAGTTTATGCTAACTCACTGCCATTGTATACTTAGGTATATGAATTTGCTAGGGCTGCTGAATTAATTACCATACACTTTGATGGCTTGAAAACAACAGAAATTCATTCTCATACTGCTCTAGATGCTAGGAAGCCAAAATCAAGGTGTTGGCAGGATTGGTTTCCTCTTAGCGGGTTGAGAGGAAGGAACGGTTTTGTGCCTTCTCCTAATTTCTGGTGGTGGCTGGTAATCTGATGCATGTATACCCCTGTGTCTGCCTTCATTTGAACATTGGGGTTCTCTTTGTGTGTCTTCATATCACCTTCCTTACAGGACTGTGTCTCTTTTATGTTTTATTAGGACACCAGTCATGTTGGACTTAGGACGCACCTCCTTCAGTAAAGTATGGCCTCATCTTAATTAATTACATCTACAAAGATCCTATTTCCAAATAAGCTCACATTCTCGGGGTCTGGAGGTAGGACTTTAACATATCTTTTTGGGGAGAAAGATCAACCCCCTTTGGGTTTACCTGACCTTTCCTGGAAAACTTACACCCGCAATTTGTACCCTTCCCATTAAAGGGTTGTTTATAATTTTGGGGCTTGCCTACTTTTTGGTCCAAAGAGGCCTCCACTTTTATCATCAAAGGTGGAGGGAGCACACAAGCAGAATAGGACCCTGAATACTTTGTTTTCAACTATCTTTTCTATTTCTCACTCTGTCCATTGCTATCCAAAATCAAGCCTGCTATCTTTAGGTTGGGTCCTGTAGAAGCAGAGCCTGAAATGAGATTCTTTTGAAAGTTGTTTTGTTTTGTTTTGTTTTGTTTGTTTTTAACTGAGGGTGTGCTCTCAGGAGAGAAGGAGTAAGGGAAGCGGCACAGGGGCCGAGGGGAAAGATAGGCTTTAGCCTGGTCTCTGGAAAGCTATGAATACTTTCAATAACTCTTTAAGATACTATTTGATCATTCATATAATTCAAGGATAAGATATTAAGAGAGACAGGCATAGTCAGAACGAATGCTGAACTGAGAACAAAAGAGATGGCTAACATTAATTCTTAAGACCATTGGCAAGTCATTGGCTATCTTTGGGCAAGCTGATTAGAAACTTGCAATTTATACCAGTTGCACCAGGGTAATCACTAAATAATTCATTCATTTATTAATGGTGTAGCCATTAACCAATTGCAAGCTCAAGAACGCCCTGGTTTGGTCGATAATTGTATGGACAGTTTATTTTTGACCCTGCTTTTCCCAATTTAAAAATGAGTGGGTTGAAATAGATGATAAAAGGACCATCCCAAGAATACACATTTCTATACAGTACCTTGTGTTTAATAAAACATGTTGCTTTTTAATAAGGGGAAGGTAACTAAGCCATATTCAGTGCCAGGCTCTATGCTAAATCCCATGCTTCAGCTTTTTAAATTTTATCTTCGTAATGATTACAAGGGCAAAAATATTACTATCCCCATATTAAAAATGTGAAATAAGTTAAGATCAGGAAAGTCCAGCAGCGGGGCGTCTGGGTGACTCAATCAGTTGAGCGTCCGACTTCAGCTCAGGTCATCATCTTGCAGTTCCTGAGTTCGAGCCCTGCATTAGGCTCTTCACTAAGAGCGCAGAGCCTGGAGCCTGCTTTGGATTCTGTGTCTCCCTCTCTCTCTGCCCCTCCCCTGCACCATGCTCTGTCTCTGTCTCTATCTCTGTCTCTCTCTCAAAAACAAACAAACATTAAAAAAAAGTGATAAAAGCTATTATGAGACAATAGGGAAACTTAAATGTGGGGTACTTATTGGCTATTAAAAAAAAGAATAAAGTCAAGCAGCTACCCCAGGATAAACAGTAAGTAAGCTTTGGAGACAATATTTAGATCAAGAACTCCAGTGCCGAATTTTTTCTACTCTATGCTGCAAAATGTTTCATCAGTCTCTTTTGTAGAGAAAATAGCAAAACTTCCTACAATCCAGCCCAAGAATAGATAACCAAAAATCATTTGTACGACAGGCTGAAGGTCACAGCTTTTAATTAAATTTGTTGAGGAATAATAATGTTGACTATGATCACAATGATAATGATGATGATGGTGCTGATGGTTCTGAGCTCATTTCAGATTCAGAGCCCTTCACTGTTGGCTGTCTATTCTTTTCCAGTAAATTGATGTAAAATGTTCAGACCAAAGTGCAAAAATCTGTGACCAGCCATCAACCCTTTCACTGCTCTTGGCAATACCTGTTCTATTCAAATCTCAAATTCCTTTTATTTAGTCTTCAATGTGTTGTAGTCACTTTAATACAGCGATAAGATTGATGTTAAAGGGCCATCGATTACACAGCAGCAAGAAGAGGCTCTGCTAGACCCGGTGAATTCTTTAGCAGCAGTTAGAGATCACGGAACCCCAGGACTTCTCCATAAGGCACTTGACCTGTTTCCACTGTCTATGAACAAGGGTCCTAGCACTGCAGGTGAAATGTGTGACAGGAAATGGACTTTTAAATACAGTAGAAAAAAATTGCAGGGCCAATCTGCCTTCCTGATGGCATCCTGAAAGCTCTGAGGACTAACATATCTCTATCACTTAATGAAGGATCATTTTATCATCTGTGATGTGTCTGAGACTAACTGCCTTCCAAGTTTGGGTATAACAATGCCTGCATACCTTAGGATCTAGGGTAATGACAAGTGTCAAGGGCTAATTTCTGTAATTTTAAACAGGTTTTGAAGCATTTAAAACAAATGGTTTCAGCTATTAAACAACTAAAGATGCCCTCAAGCAGTGGTTGCCCAAGTGTGGTACATAGACCACCCCCATCAGAATCACCAGGAAAGCTCATTATGCAAATTCCTGGGCTCTACCTAAGAGAGAATCAGGATGTTTGAAGGTCATGTCCTACCTGTTTCCAACTGACACAGTGATTCTTTTTTCTAGTGTTTATTTTTTGAAGGAGAGCAAGACAGAGTGTGAGCAGGGGAGGGGCAGAGAGGGAGACAAAGAATCTGAAGCAGGCTCCAGGCTCTGAGCTACCAGCACAGAGCCGCCCCACACGGGCTCAAACTCAGGAGCCATGGGATCATGACCTGAGCCAAAGTCGATGCTTAACTGACTGAGCCACCCACGCACCCTGACATGGTGATTCTTGTGTACCCTAAACCACTGTCTGAAAAAGCTACCAGTTCTGACATCCTTTAGTGGCTTTCTTTTATAATCTTTGGTATTAAAAATAACATAGGAATAGTGTCACCACTGTTACTAGGCTTTTTCCCAAAAGGAATTTTTCCACTTTGGCATAAATCTTCTATAGACACCAGTTTATGTAATCACATAGCTGAGGCCCCTTCTAGAGAGTTTACATGCCCCAAATATCACTGCATTCCACTTCAGGGACAAAGCACACACCACATATTGCAAGTTCCAAATCCAATGGCACCTGGGCACTTACAGTGAGTATCCCTGCCTGCTACTCACCATGCCTGAGAGTCTTGAGACTTCAGATGTAGTAGACAGCAAACAATAAAAGGACATGCTTCACTTGGGGGGGAATCTGAGCCTCTGTTCCAACTATGCATATCTTAGACCAGCGTTTAAGACCATGTTTTTATAAGTCATTCTTCCTTTCCATTATGTTTAGCTTGATAAGGTTGGGTGTATTCTGTCGTGCAAATATTGCATAGCTCCTGTCCAGCCACTGGTTTCATAATGAGGTAACTTCATGTCATTGCTCTTTTTTTTTAAAAGAACATTCCTTTTTTTAAAGTTTATTTATTTTGAAAGAAAGCAAGAACACGAGCATGGGAGGGGCAGAGAGTATCTGAAGCAGGCTCCCTGCTGACAGCAGGGAGCCCGATGTGGGGCTTGAACTCACAAACCACGAGATCATGACCTGAGCCAAAGTTGGAGACTGCTTAACTGACTGAGCCACCCAGTCAGTTGTCACTGCTGGTGACAGCCAGATGTCACTGCTACCTTAATCAACTTGCCCAGCTTATGCTATTTACAAACTGTATGAGCTAGGGTCAGCTATCTAATTACCCCATGCTTAAGTTTCCCCATTTGTTAAATAGAGAACTGATAGTACATATACATCATAGTGTTCTTATGTCCATGAACAAACCTAATATATGTGAAATGTTTAAAACAGCACCTGCCACGTAATAACCACAATATAAATATTGCTAATATTATTATCATTATCATTGTCATTATTTTGTATGCCTTTTACACACAAGCAAGAGTTCCTAAACCAAATGTATTTTCAGAGAACAACAGATATTTTGTACTCAGGATTGTGTGTGTGTGTGTGTTGTGTGTGTGTGTGTGATAAATCATCTATTGGTTTAAACATTAGTGTTAAGGAAGAAATGCCTAGGCATGCATTTGTGTGTGCTGGGAGGTCTTCAATACTTTTTATTTAAGACCAAAAATAGGTTTTAAAATGTACAGAGGTTCTTAGGTATAGAAATAACGGTACTGTTTATTGAATATTTACAATTGACCAGACACCTTATATACATAATCTTATTTAATATTTATAAAAATCCTTTGTGGTAAACTTTATTAAGATTGATTTATGAAAGTAGTCCATTGTCTAAGAAATTAGGCATTCAGAGCAAGACCAAATAGCAAGTAGGTACTGTCATAGGTATTTAAACCCAAGTCTCGCTGTTTCCAAATTAGTTACTTTTCACTCAAATTAATCATCTCCTAAATCAATGGGTGTTTAATCTGTGAATGCCAAGATTTCTACTATTAAGTCTTATCATTTAATTCATCCAGCCAATCATCCAACCATCCAACAAACATTTCTCGAAAAAATTTGCTCAACAATTTGGATTAAAAACAAAGAAATTTTAAAGATAGCGTCTGTCTTGAGAAGTTCACACTCCAGAAAGTAAATGAACATGCCGACAAAATAAGTGTAGATTATGTCAGGATGATACACAAAATGTTACATAAATCAGAAGAGAGAGTACCTAATTTCTGGTGGAACAGGTAAAGGAAGCCACAGAAAGCTTCCAGATGAGAGAGCATTCCCGAATGTTGAAACACTCAGGGTGGGTGGCTCAGTTGGTTAAGCATCTGATTTCGGCTCAGGTCATGATCTCACAGTTCATGAGTTCGAGCCCCACGTCCAGCTCTGTGCCTGGAGCCTGCTTTGGATTCTATATCTCCCTCACTCTCTGCCTCTCCCCTGGTCACTCTGTCTCTCAAAAATGAAAAACATTATAAAAATTATTTTTAAAAAAATGTTGAAATGCTCTAGCCAATGCCTAGAGCCATACAGGAAGGGATGGCCTGATCTTCCTAAATGATGAAGTTCTTGTTTATGGAAGCTGGATGGGTATTTTTCCGATGGATAGAGACATTTACACAGGAGCAGTCTCTGGCCTGTGTTTGGTCACTCACCATAAACCATAGAGGACAGAGTGGGATAGTAATGAGGTGTGAGTGAAAATAAAGATATTTGACATTTCAATAGAGATTACTTGGAACCTAGCCCGATTTCCTTGGCTCAGCTACATACTTCCTCACATAATTATGTATGTAAAAAATTATTTAATTTTCTATATTGTAACATTTTTTTTCTGTTACTCCATTCCACTATCCTCCACTTCCCCCTAAACTGCAAGATTCTTCAGAGGAAAACTCAAGACATGAGTTGACTGGAAATGAAATCAGAACATCTCCTTTGCCAAGTCAGTTTTCTAGCAGTACATACAGAAATGATATCTGATAGAGATTCAACCTTTTAAATCAAACTCTCATCCTTGACATTGTTTCTTTAATAACTCTGGAGAATTTTGAAAAACAATGTTTTACCATCCCCTGAAAACCAAAGTATTTTCCACTTGTGATAATAATTTACAGAGGGAGAAGAAAGTTTGTGTGGTTTTTAGATTCAACACAGGAAGAACAGAACATCAAGTGCTGTTCAGACTGAGAGACAAGAACCTGAAATTTCTCCTCAGTGAATAAAGTTATTTGGAGAACCATTTATTTATTAAAAATGTGCATGTTGCTATGATACAAATTTGCAACAGGCATATAACTTTTCTAAAGTTGCTGATTACTGAAATGCAGTCCCAGTGCATTGTGGGTATATGGTAATATGGGCTGCCAAGCCAGAACCCCTATCCCCACTGGGGCAGAGTAAATGTGGACACGTATGCCCCTCTCCTGCTGGCAAAGAAGGACACAGAACTGACTCCTCTCAGAGAACTGGCTGAGAAACTCAGCTTCAATGGATTGCTTCCATCATTATTTTCCATCATAAGAAAACCATTGATCCTTAAATCTGCATTTGTTAAATTTAAGATGGTTTTGGTCAAATACATTATGAACATTGCTTTCTTGATTTGGATTGAATACATTTTTTGTACATATTCCCTAGAATATCTTTAACAAATTACTTGTGTCGAGAAGTTAGTGAAACAGGCTTATTGGGGTGGGGTGGATGAGCAGGGAGGTGAAGCATTAGATGGGAGGAAGGAGAAAGAAAATTCTCATGGTTCAGTGATGTGTATAAACTATCAATAAGAGAAACTAAGACCGAGGGGTTACATTTCATCGACACAGTTTGGCTTCAGATAGAAACACGCTGTCTAACCAATAGTGTTGTCCCACAATAGTCGGGGTACCGGCTGCCAACAAGGCAGGCTTTGGAGATATAATGTCTGGGATAGGATCCTGGCTCTGCCACTACTTGCTCTGTATCTTTAGGAAAATTACATAACCCCGCTGGGCCTCATCTTTCTTAATTGTAAAGTAAGGACAACCATAGTGCATAACTTAGAATTCCTAAGAAGATCCAGTGCAATAATGTAGGTAAGTTGCTCAGCACATTGCCTTGTGTGCAACAACAATAAAACTACCTACTGGGGCACCTGGGTGGCTCAATTGGTTGAGCATCTGACTTGGGCTCAGGTCATGATATCACAGTTCGCGGGTTCGAGCCCCGTGTCAGGCTCTGTGCTGACAGCTTAGAGCCTGGAGCCTGCTTCAGATTCTGTGTCTCCTTCTCTCCCTCTGGCCCTTCCCTACATGTGTGCACTCTCTCTCTCTCTAAAAAATAAATCAACATGAAAAAATTTTTCAAGAAAAAAATGAACTACCTACAATCTAGTTAATCTTTACTGAATGCATCCCAGTTGCGGTCACAGTCCCAGGAGTTATATTTGTATTATCTCATCTATTTCTAACGATAACAGTATAGTAATGGGAACATTGTTATTCCCCACTTTACAAATGAGAAATCTGAGGTGTTAAGCAAAGCACAGAGGCTCATGATCGCACAAGGGTGTCATAAGGATTCAAAGCCTGGCAGTCTGACTTTAGAACCCACAGTTATAATCACTGATCGTGTTCTAGGTTACGAATGTGTCTGGCACACTGCAAGCATTACATAAATAGTAGCTATTCTTCCTCTTAGTATTAATAATGGAAGAGATGCCTTGGAAGGCAGGAACTTGGAACTATTCAGAGTTTGCTTAATTACCCTCCAAGAATTCTGAATGAACGATGACTACATTTTGTGGAAAATGATCCGTTTTCCTTGAATGACCCTGTCAACTCTGTGTTGGCTTTGGGAAAAAGTGGATGCAGATTCACATACTCACTCTGTACTTTCTAGTTATGTGATCCGAAGCAAGATGTTTAACATCTGTGGAGCCTCAGTTGCCTGTAAAATCAAGACAGTAATATCTCTATTGGAAAGATTAAATGAAAATAATGTACATAAAGTTTAGCCCACAGTTTGACACATGGTAACTTACTTGGCAGATGACAGCAATAATTTTTAATATTATCATAACATTTATATTTATTTAGGTTTTTACTTCTCTGATCCATTTTATGCTCTAGTCTCATCCTTTTTTGTGTGTCAGGCTACTTAATATCTTATACGAGAGACAGTTTTCAGATGGTTCTTTTATTCTGTCGAGGGAAAAGACAGAACTGAATACCCTAGAATAAGGGAAGATGGAAAAGGTTGGGAGAAACCATTGGAAGTCAAAGAAGTGGGGCTAGAAACAAAGAAGGGAGGAGATGTAAGAGATCTGTGTCACTGGCTTCTCAATTTGAGCTAAATCTGGTACCACTGATGAGCACAGTTATTTCTTTTTTTTTTTTTTTTTTAAATTTTTTTTTCAACATTTTTTATTTTTTATTTTTGGGACAGAGAGAGACAGAGCATGAACGGGGGAGGGGCAGAGAGAGAGGGAGACACAGAATCGGAAACAGGCTCCAGGCTCCGAGCCATCAGCCCAGAGCCTGACGCGGGGCTCGAACTCACGGACCGCGAGATCGTGACCTGGCTGAAGTCGGACGCTTAACCGACTGCGCCACCCAGGCGCCCCGAGCACAGTTATTTCTGAGGGTGAATTAAAGCAATGGCTGTCCACTGGCCACTGCAAAATGCCCATATATACCTGGAAATAATGAGAAGAGGAGATGGTCCCCCCATGGATCAAGCAGGGTCACTGTACCTAGTTACAACTACAGAGGTGTGGTGCACCCCAACTGTCCCGGGCTCCACTGTGAAAGAACTGTGGTGAGTTCTGTATTGTCCTATACGACAGAGCTGTGATACTTAATCTGAGAGCAGAAAGACTATCCTAATGGAGGTTAATGACTCTGATCAGAACAAATCAAGGTGAATACCCCCAAATGCAAAATATTTAGGTAAATATATTAGGTTCAAATTACACATTTAACTCTTTAAGGTTGACCCCCAAGTCATATTTTTTATGAAAATATTTACTTGGATCCAGATAAATTCTTGTGGGAGGAGAAAGGAATTATTAACAGGCCTATTTTAACTTGGGTTTCTGTTCCTTTACAGGTTTCAGGCTATGCATACGGAGGCAGTGGGGAGGGCATTCTAGGGAGAACTGAGCATCACAAAAAGAATGAAATAGAAGCAGAAAATCCAGGCTCCATGTTCTTCTCACACTATAGTTAGGCTGTCACTAATGTGGCTATTAACTTTTCATGTTCAGATTTATTATGCTGTCATTATGGCACTTTTCTTTGCTGATGTATCAAGCCACTATTACATATTTGTTGGCATCTCATCTATTTAAGGGAAACAAGTGATTACCCGTTGCCAAGGAGACTAATAAGGAGTGTGCAAGCAAAGGACTACAGAATTCTTGTTGGAAGATAACAAGTCACTGGTATTTTATTTTCGGTTAAATCATAAACTACCTCATTGTTTGAAGAAAAATCACCTTCTCCCTCCCATAAAAAAAATCCAGAACATTTTTTCAAAGCGAAAGCCTAGAGTTGTTTTAAAAAACAAAATATCCGTGATAGACACAAAATATTTTGGGAAACAATAACTTCTTTTTTAATCTTTTTTTTAATGTTTATTTTTGAGAGAGAGAGAGACAGAGAGACAAAGGGTGAGCAGGGCAGGAGCAGACACAGAGGGAGACGCAGAATCCGAAGGAGTCTCCAGGCTCTGAGCTGTCAGCACAGAGCCTGATGCGGGGCTCAAATCCACAAGCCGTAAGATCATGACCTGAGTCCAAGTCGGACGTTTCACGGACTGAGCCACCCAGGCGCCCTGATTAAAAAACACTTTAATTAATGATTTCAACATATGAATTTCTAATGGTTAGGTTGATGAGCTTCCAGGTTCACTTAGTACCCAAGATCCTTTCATTTTATGGCTCCATCCTCTTCTGAAAACCCTTGCTTAACCTTCAGCGTAATAAACAGAGTGATGGAGGGTTGCACTAAAGAGGTTCTCCAAGGCCAGCGCTAGAAGAGTCACGAGTCACTTCTGCTTGAATTCCATTGGCTAGAAATCAATTATATACCCACACTTAACTGCAAAGGACCCTGGGAAATGGTACTGAGCTATGATCCCAGAAAGAAGAAAGTAGTTTATGAACATCTGGCCTCAGAAAGTAGTTTATGAACATCTGGCCTCAGTTTTCCCTGAAAATTTTTCATTCTTTCCTGAACCTACCCATTGGTAGAAGTTAAAAGCTCGTGAGCCTCTTTCTTAAGGGCATATCCATCAATAAGCAGTTAAGGAGATGTGTTAGATAAACTCTCAGGCATTCAGTCCGGGAGTTTTTGGAGTCTCTACATATAGCTTCCTCTTGACATCTTAATTCTTTCCCACCTTTTTTTTTTCTTTTTTTTTGTTTTGGTCTTTTTCCATCTAGTCTTTTTGGTTCCACTTCTGTGTTGTGAAACTCACTAATATTAGAGGGCAGAAATTATACCCTAATAGCTGACAGTCAAGTATTTAATATACCAAAGCGAATAGAATATCCAAGGGAACATTCTACCCAAAACAACAAATGAAAACTCAATATGCTTAGTCTGACACATAATTAGTTTTTCTAATTATGAATTATTTACATGAAAAATTTAGAAATGCATAATATAAATATTTAATTGTATAATTAAAGTGTCTTTACTGATCATAATATTTATACTCATTTATTGTACACTGGAGAGTTTTATACAGGTTTTATAAATTTCTTTTTAAAAAAAATTTTTTTAACATTTACTTATTTTTCAGAGAGAGAGAGAAACAGAGTGTGAGCTGGGGAGGGGCAGAGAGAGAGGGAGACACAGAATCCGAAGCAGGCTCCAGGCTCTGAGCTGTCAGCACAGAGCCTGACACGGGGCTCGAACCCACGAACTGTGAGATCATGACCTGAGCCGAAGTCGGACGCTTAACCAACTGAGCCACCTGAGTTGCCCCTATAATATTATTTCTAATTCTTATAGAAATAGTAGGGAGTCTTATCTAAAATTTACATGGAAAAAGAAACTTTACACTCTAAAGAATTTTTTTCATATGCTCAAAATCTCAAAACTAAATGAAGTCTATCACTTTGCCAAAGCCACAATTCTTCAATGAGGCCAGCAAAATTATCACCTATGAAATATATAAAGTACTTTATATACTTTTATATAAAGTATACTTTATATAAATTATATATAAATATATTCTGATTTTATATATAATACATATCTTTCTATATAATGTATATAATTTATAAAAGCTGCTTAGAGAATGTGTAGGCTCTTCACACAATTGAAGCTGAATTTTGCTTTTTTTGATAGGCAAATATACACATACAATGAAATATATACATATGTTATACACAAAATGAACTACATATATTTAAAATGAAAAGGAAAAACCATAATGGGTCTCGTAATTTTTAATTGTAAATTGGTGTGTGTGTCTGTGTGTGTCCTAACACCATTCACATACACGTTTGACTAGTAGATATGGATCACTTATTTGTGATGTTTCACGTATGGATGGTTTGAGGAAATCTCGCAATACCATCAACATCCCTAGGTGAACGGTATTCACTGACCTATATTCTTCATATCCTATCCTGTTACTGAAAACAGTGTGTTTATGACTCTCAGGAAAACTGGTGGGATAAGTGCAGGTTGCCATCCTTTCACAAACTGGCCAAAAGAATGAAAAAGAAAACTTGGGACAATTTTCTTTAATAGTTACTCTACCGAAGGAATGGTCCAAACAAATGTCTTATCTAGAGGAATTTCTGCTATATATAGAACTGATTAGACTGTTTTGAAAATAGACATCAAGGGCCAAAGCATGTCTCTTTCCTCCAAGAGAATGAGATTTTATGGCTGTAATTGCATAGTTTGAGCCAAACATAACAAAATCTCATGATTCAAACACATGTGCTGAAAGATTCTACAGAAGAGGCGACTACTTTGAGTCCCCTTTCTGACAAATATTTAAGGGCTCCTTCTTAGTCAGATACTGTTTGAACATGCAGGTGACATCACAGTAATCACGGCACACAAAGCCTGGCCTCTAACAGATCTTACACTCTAGAGGGGACACAGAAAAAAAAGAGAAGTAAACAATTAGATTTATAAGCTAGAATGCCAGGTAGTGAGTGATTCATGCAATGAGTAAAAATAAAATAGTCCAAGAAGTTAGAAAGGAAGAGAACATCTTACAGGAGGAGATAATAGGGAAGGAGTCTCTGAGAAAGTGACATTTCAGCATGGCTGTGGATACAATGAGCACTGAGTGTTGTATATACGAGATGAATCACTGAACTCTACTCCTGAAACCAGTATTTCACTATATGTCAACTAAATAAAATTTAAATAAAAGTTATAAAAATATAAAAAGTGAGGAAGTAAAGGAAGAAAATTTCAAGTAGTAGGAGCAGGAACTTCTGAAGCTGGAATTAGATTGATATGCTTTAAATCAATAGTACTTTAAGTTTATATTTGCAGAGTTGAAGAGAAAGTGTAACTATGTGCAATTTTTCTATAATTTATATTTCTTTTTTCTATAATTTATATTTCTTAATAATAATTTCTTAATAATAACTTATGCCAGTTATTTATAATTTTAGAGATAACTTCTAAAGCTGACAGAGCCTGGAGCCTTCTTTGGATTCTGTGTCTCCCTCTCTGTCCCTTCCCCACTTGTGCACTGTCTCTCTCTCTCTTTCTGTCTCTCTCTCTCTCTCTCTCTCAAAAATAAAATAGGTGTTAAAAAAAAAAGAAACTCACTTCAACCTAAGTAAATTAAAAATAAAAGGATGGAAGAAAATATATCATGCAAGCATGTATCAAAGGAAAGCAAGAGTGGCTATATTAATATTAAATAGTCTTTCAAACAAAGAAAATTACTAGTGAAAGCAAAGCACTTCATGCAGTGATGAAAGGTCAGTACAACACGAAGCCACAGCTATCCTCAATGGATGCCCCAAACAACAGAACTGTCAAATACGTGAAGCAAGAACTGATAGAACTGGAAAGAGAAACAGAAAAATCCTAATTTTTGAATGGAGGCTATAGGACCCTTCTCATTATTGATATCACAACTAAACAGGTAATCAATAAGGTATAAATGAACTCAAGACCATCACCTAAAAGGATCAAAATTACATTATAAAACATTCGACTCAACAAAAGCAGAATATACATTCCTTGCAAAGGGGTGGTATTGTGATTATAAGAAATGTATATTTGATCTTTGTCCCTATTTGTGGCACAGACCTCCTAAAGCCCTCAAAATTTCCTAAGTAATGAGGACAATAAATGTGCCTTTGTTAAGCTAATATAGTGACTTTCAGACCCCCCCACCCATCACCACCTAAGGATGGGAGCTGGTTGCCAGTGGAGCCAACCAAGTGATTAGAGGGTTAAAAATGTCTGTTCCTCCGATCCCTCCACTCCCACTACCTTCAGAGATAGGAAAAGGGCTGAAGATTGAGTTCAGTCACCAAAGGCCAATGGTTTAATCAATCATGTCTTTGTAATGGAGTTGCCAGAAAACCCTTAAAGGATAGGATTTGGAGAGCTTCTGGGTTGGTGAACACACAGAGATTTGGGGAGAATGTAATGCTCTGAGAAATCAGGAAGCTCCACCTTGCCCTACGCACCTGTAACATCTGGCTCTTTCTGAGTTATATCCTTTTATCATAAGCTGGTCATCTATTAAGTCAAATGTTTCTCTGGGTTCTGTGAGCCACTCTAGCAAATTAATGTAACCCAAGAAGACTGTAGGAATCTCTGATTTATAGCCAATTGGTCAGAAGTACAGTTAACAACCTGGACTTGTGATTTGTGTTTGAAGTAGAGGAGGGACGGACAGTCTTATATACTAACCCCTTCATCTGTGGGATCTGACTCTCTCTGGGTAGTGTCAGAATTGAGTTCAATCGTGGGATCCCCAACTGGTGTCACATCCACACGTTGGAAATTGGGTTCAGAATCCTTTTAAAGAGCCTGTGGAATAAATACCAAGATAAGCTATATCCTTCACCAAAAAGGAAACCTCAACAAATTGAAAAGACATAATTAAAAAAAATTGTGTTATTGAAGCACATTGGAATCAAAGTTGAAAGTAATAATAGAAACATAGGTGGAAAGTCTCCAAACCCTTGAAAACGAAATAAAACACTGTAAATAACTTTTGAGTCAAAAAGGAAGTCCCAAGGAAAGTTAAAGATTCTTTGAGCATAAAGGGGCGCCTGGGTGGCTCAGTGAGTTAAGCATAGGACTGATCTCATAGACTCAGGTCATGATCTCCCCATTTAGGAGTTTGAACCCTTGAGTGGGGCTCTGCCCTGACACAGTGGACCCTGCTTGGGATTCTCTTTCTCTCTTTGTCTCTGCACCTCCGCCTGTCATTCTCTCTCTGGCTCTCTCACTCTCTGTAAATAAGTAAACTTTAAAAAAAATACAAGATAAAATTGTGGACATTAACTGTAGCAGTGTCGAAAGAGAAATTTACAGCACTAAATGCATATATTACAAAAGAAGAAGAATCTCAAATCAGTAATCTAAACTCAGACCTCAAGGACGTATGAAAAAAAGAGCAAAATGATTCTAAAGTGATTAGATTAGGAAATAATAAAGATAATAGCAGAAACCAATGAAATTCAAAATAGAAAACAAGAGATAAAATCACTGAAAGGTCTGGCTGTTTGAAATGTCAGTAAAATTGTCAAACTCCTAGTGAAACTGAAAAAAAAATAAAGGAACACAAATTACCAATATTAGGAATGAAATAAGTACTATCATTACAGATGGTATAGACATCAAAAAGATAATAAAGGAAAGCTACAATAAACTCTACACCCATACATTCGACAGGTTAAAGAAAATGGACCAATTTATCAAAAAATGTAAAATACTATAACTCACACATTACAAAATAGATAATTAGAAATACCCTGTAAGTGTTAAGGAAATTAAATTTATAATTAATCAATTTCCCAAAAGAAAATATCTGAGTCCAGATGGTTGCATTGGAGAATTCTACCACATGATTAAAGAAAAATTAACAGTTCTTCACAATCTTTTTGAGAAAATTGACATGAAACGAACACTTCCCAATTTATTTTGTGAGGTTAATATTACCCTGATAACAAACCAGATAAAGGTAGTACAGAAAAAGAAAACTCTAGACCAATATGTCTTCAGAATATAGGTGCAGAAATTCTTAAATTCTTAACCAAATACTAGTAAATAGAATTCAGCATTGTAAAAACAAAACAAAACAAAACAAAAAAAGTTTAACTCCTAACCCAGTGAGAATCAGAAAATAGAACAAATGGCAAAAATAAGACCAAATAGGTCATGAAATAATTGAAAAGGGAAGAATATACTCAATAAACACAAACACACACAATGATCAGTTTACATTTTTTTTTTTCAGTTTACATTTTAAAACAAACTCCAGTCTTGAGCTGTCTATGAGAGGCTGCTGGAAAATTGATTTAACAAGGTTGACATATAAAAAGGATGGGCAAAATTATAACATTAAAATGTAAACAAAAGTAATTGGGATTACTATTCATATAAGATAGAGTTCCAGGTTAAAAAAAATTAAAGGACACCTAGAAGAAAGTTTATATGGGAGATATTAGGGTCATAAACCTTTAGACAAACTTGCATTCAAATATGTAAAGTTAAAAAATGTTTAGATCACAGCAATAAACTGAAAGAATACGTTAATGTTGCAAAACTTTAATATCTTTATTTGTTCTTGATTATTTAAAGTAAATATAGAAGATTGTGTTACAATTCTTTTGTACATCAGTGACAGAAATTATTTAAAGCAGTACTACTAGTAAGGGATCCATTGATGAAAATCAAGACATAGGATTCAGAGATCTTGTTTTCAATGATATTATTAGTAAGCATCTCTCTCTTTCTCTCTCAGTGGAAAATTTCTCTCCCTTTTTCTTTCTCTAGGCTCTGCATTCATGTATTTTGGCTTTGGCTCTCTACAAGCAGCTGTATATTTACATCATCTGTATCACTAGCAATGCAAATATAAAAAGACCTTATCTTTCCTGATAATTCTAGCAAATAGATGTGGCTTTATCTGCTTGTTAAAAGTCAAGTGAACTTGTGTGATTCATTCCTGGTGACCAGATATAAGATGTTCTGATTGTCTAGTATTGGGTCCCATACTTACCTCTGGGGCTGGGTTAGGGTCAGTCTCCCTCAAACCACATGGATAAATAGAGTGATTCATGTAGGGGAAATTAAGGTATTAGTTTCCAAAGAGAAAAATGAAGCTGGGCAGGAACAAGAAATGTATGTCCACTCTAAGGATTTGAATAAGGTAATATTAAAGTTAACCTCACGGATACAGACACTTGAATGTCACCAAGCTTCCCTCTCTCTATGTGCAAATAAGGTCATATTAATTGGTAGATCATGTTTTTGCTAGCTTGCAGCTCCCATCTTTATAGCAACCTATTTTCTATCTTCATGACTTGCCCCACCCCTGCAAGTTCTTTAAGCTTTCTTATTTTTTCTAATGGGTCTAGGTGTCTGGAAAGGTCTCTCATGTTCCGACAGGTAACTTTTAAGCTATCATTGTTACTGCCACCCTAGCTATGTAAAAGCCCTCCTTTGTCATTCTAGTTGGGTAATACTCTAGACTTGTTACCTCACCTATGATTAACCTCCTGGTCTACACCAGCCTGTTTTCAGCAGCCTATTCTTATCGTTTCCTTTGAGCCTCAGAGCTGACAAACGCTTCCTCCTGATTTTCATCCTGGGGCACTGGTGATACGAAGAGTATATGTTCTCCACTTTTCCACCATTTTCCCACCGTGCATACAGTCCTTCCCCTCTGTTTCCTGCAGTACTGCAGACAGCTGATGATATTTGATGGATTTTATTATATATTTGAAAATTACATCAAAGGTAAGTGATTTATGGGCCACTGGGGTGGCTCAGTCAGTTAAGGAACTGACTCTTGGTTTCAGTTCCAGTCAAGATTTCAAGGTTTGTGAGTCTGAGCCCTGTGTCGAGTTCTGTTTTGACAGTGTGGAGCCTGGTTGGGATTCTCTCTCTCTCTCTCTCTCTCTCTCTGTTCCTCCCCCCTCTCAAAAATAAGTAAATAAACATTTTTTAAAAACTGAGTGATTTATGATACATGCTTCATGGGCTTGGATAGGCTCTTGGCATTTACGAATAGGGCCTAACACAGGTGTTTCCCTAACTGGCCCCTCACCAGTCACCTGCCCACTAGGTGCCTTCAGAAAGCCTATACTTCTTGGAATGAAGTCATATAGGGTGACCACATGTTACAGAGCCAGCCCAGGACTCAGCCATACCAGAACAAAAAGATTATAATAATAAAAAATATATTAAATTTATCCACTGTGAATTAACATACAAATATGAAAAGTAGGTGTTTGTTTGAAATTATGTATTATTCTGTGCTATTTTTCTGTCACACAAATGCTATTATTTCAGTGCCGGACTGAGTAATAGTGCCAATTAGTAGTAATTAATAGCAGGACTAATTAAATAAATAATATGTGTAAAAAACATAACAATGATTTTACATTCCTTTGTGTCCTTTAATATAATAGCTTAACTCTTAAATTTCTTTATTGGATATTTATATTTTATAGGTTATATTGTATATTCTGAAGACATAAATTTAAGATCTTTTTAGAGGAGAACATAAATATAATAGGACTAATTAAACAGATATTACTTATATTCAATTCAGAAAATAATGTTTTGCTGTGTTTTTTTTTTTTTTTTTTCCCATGATAGAATAGGATACTTTTTCTCTTTCTGATTCTTTGTCCAGTAATACTTCTCTGAACTTCTTGCAGCCTTCAGGATAAACTTTTTTTCTCATGTGCAGTGGCAAAACTGAATATAGTTAAACTTAAAAATTCATTTTGACTTGCAGTTTTGCTCATATCAAGGCCCTAATACATTGAGTCTTGGTACTGGTCCAATATGATAACATTGAACTATATCTCCTCTTGACAAAAGCATGTGGGCGTGGGCTTCTTAAGATTTTACTTACCAGCACTAGTAGTCCTTTTTAATTTGTGGGGATTTGTTTTCAGTTTTCAATAATGCCATCCTGAGACTTCTGGTTTCTGGTCTGACATGTAAAGAGCTTAGAAGTTGCAAGTCTTCTCCTTAAAATAGGAGAAGGGCCAAACTGGAAATCATCAATTCTTCTTAGATCCATCAAGGAATTGGGGTCACAGATCAAACCACTACCCTAGTACCGGTATCTGCTGGAGCACTTAAAATATGTTTGATGAATTGCTGGAGATTCAGCATTGACTGGCTTGAGTTAAGAGGTCCGGAGGCTCCAGTTTTAAGGTGTCCCTCACACTTGTGTGAGTTTCGTGTCCAAGAGCCCCACCAGGTTCTCAGGATAAAGATCAGAGAAAAATCCCCTTGTGTTTCTGGAATAGGGAGAGGGAAAGCAGCAACTCGGAAGTAAGTTCAGAACATTCTGTTTTCTTTAACAAAAGTCTATCCTGTTGGTCAATTATCTTGCCAGATCCTAAGGGACTTGGATTTTATCAGAGCCTAACTGACCTGGGCAAAGTGATCTATCCAGCTCAGGTCCCCTCTAGTCTTCCTGTGTTACCTAAGAGGGTCAAACTAAAGGTGGAGAAGGGTTTGTAAAGATAACAGCCCAGTGGCCTAAACTCACTAAAAGGCTGAGACCTAATAGAATGCTTCCTCTTCCCTCATAATTTACCACCACATAGACTGGGCCCTTGTATAGTGACAAAAGATTTTAGCTGATAGAATTGCAAGGCTCAGGCCCTATTTAAGACATCTCTAGGAAAATTCAAAGGCTACAGTGGAGGCGAAAAATGGAAAGATTTAGTCTCTGAAACCTACAGCTAGAACAAACAGTAAACATAATTTACAGCTAACATTGTACTTAATAGTGAGAAACTATATACTTTCTCCCTAAAATCAAAAGTAAAGCAAGGATGCCTCCTCTCATCATTCCTATTCAACGTTGCACAGAAAGTCCTAACTAACAAAATAAGATAAGAAAAGGAAACGAGGAATATAGATTGGGAAGAAAACATTGTTATGATTGTCTATGTAGAATAATCCCTTATATTTAACAGTAACGACAAAAATTCCTGGAACTAATGAGTGATTACAGCAAAGCTGCAGGATACAAGGTTAAATGCAAAAGTCAATTCTTTCCTATATACTAGCATTTGGGACTGAAATAAAAAACACAACACCACTTACATCAGCACACCCCAAATTAAAGGCCCAGGCATAAGCCTAGCAAAAATATGTCCAAGAGCTATGTGAAGAAAACTACGAAACTCTGCTAAAAGGAATCAAAGAAAAACTAAACAAAAGGAGAAAAATTTTCATGTTTATGGATGGGAAGCCTCAATACTATTAAGATTTCGGTTCTTCCCAATTTTATTCATAAATTCAACACAATCCTAGCCCAAATATCAATAAGTTATTTTGTGGATATCAACAAACTTACTTAAAAGTATACGTGGAAAGTCAACAGACTCAGAATAGCCAACACAATGTTGAAGAAAAACAAAATTGGAGGAGTGACACTACCCAGCTTCACTTATTACAGAGCCACAATAATCGAGAAAGTCTGGTATTATTGGAAGAATAGAAAAATTGATCAATGGAGTGACAAGAGAGTCCACAAAGTGACCCACACAAATATGGTCAACTAATTTTTAACAAAGAAGCAAGGATTCCTGTGAAGATACTGTTAAGAGAATCAAAAGATAAGTTATAGACTCAGAGAAAATATTTGCTGAAAACACACCTGATCGGGGCGCCTGGGTGGCGCAGTCGGTTAAGCGTCCGACTTCAGCCAGGTCACGATCTCGCGGTCCGTGAGTTCGAGCCCCGCGTCAGGCTCTGGGCTGATGGCTCGGAGCCTGGAGCCTGTTTCCGATTCTGTGTCTCCCTCTCTCTCTGCCCCTTCCCCGTTCATGCTCTGTCTCTCTCTGTCCCAAAAAATAAATAAAAAACGTTGAAAAAAAAATTTAAAAAAAACAAACAAACAAAAAAAAACACACCTGATAAAGGACTGTATCCAAAATATATAAAGAACTCTTAAAACTCAACAATAAAGAAATAAACAACCCAGTTATAAAATATACAGCAGTTCTGAACATCAGCAAAGATGTTCAAATGGCAAGTAAACAATGAAGAGATGCTCAATATTATATTGTTGTTAGTGAGTTGCAAATTAAGACAATAATGAAATACAGCTATATATCTATTATAACTTAAATTATGGCTTAAATAAAAAACACTGACAATAATGTCATCCACTTTGTATCTATATACTTGTGGTAGATGAAATGTTTGTCAGTAAAGTCTTTTGCATGTCTAAATTCATCATATAAATATCCGTATCTAAAATGTCCATCATTTTTGAGCATTCAGAAGCACATTGGATTTCATCACATTTTAAATCTTTCCAGGAAACTGGTTTTAATATATAGAGATAATTTGAACTTGTGAAATCAGAATTGGATTCCAAGTAAGTCACAGTTTTAGTAAAGATATTGAGAAAGTCCTATTAAATTTGGCTTTCCTTTTCTGTAGACATACTTTTGGATTCTTAAGCAGTATTATTTCCAAAAAATGAGTCATGATTTTCACTGTATGAGATTTTGCTGCAACCTACACATAGCATTAAATGATTCAAATATAATCAGTTCATCTTTTTCTTGACTCATTATGGCCCTTCAAGGATTATCAAACGGTTTTGGAGAAACAGTATGTAAGTTTCTGTTTTATTGTAATGTTTTTTCCATTTCTCATCTTAAATGTATGTCTAAATTGGAGAACATTCTTCTGGTCCCAAACTTTGAAAATGTAATCTTACAACAGGCCAACATTTTAATATCTTTCCTATGGCCGACAACAATGAAAGCCATCCCGTAGACATGTGAAAGGTTATCTTCTTTTATTTCCATAAAGTCTAAAGCACCATTAAATGTTTATGCACATTTTGAGGAAACTGGAAAGTGATAAAACTTTTTCTTTATGAAATCCTTAATATCACAGAGAAGCAAATCACATCTGTTTTTAGCACTGTTGTATATGAGGTTTGCAAGAGATTTAACATTTTCTTTGTAAGAAGTCTATAACCTGAATGGAATTTTCCAAAATTTACATTTGCCCCATTGCCTAATTATTCAGATTGACAGGCAGTGTAGAGTTTATTTGGTGAGGATGTCAACAATCTATTATTTTACATTTACTGATGTTTTATTGAAACCTTCATAGAATTTAGAAAATGAGTATAAACTACATTTTTGAAATCAAAGTATCTAATAGCTAGGGGAAAATTTTTTCTTGTGTTTTTGTCTTGCCATGATTCGGTGTTTCATTTGATATACTGGAGAAAGTATGATCACTGGTAAGTTCGGACAGAAAAATCTGTACACTGTAAAGAGCCAACTTACCTATTTTCAAAATTTCTCCTTTTGTTCACCCGTAAGTCTTTTTAATTACAGTCTCTGAACCAGGAAATGTAACTTTACTTATTTTCATTGAACAGAAGGGAACGATACGATACCGTCCAGAGGTTAGCTAAGTTAACGCATGGTGGTATTGTCTGGGCATTCATTTTGTTTGGCCAGGAGGGCCTTAGACTGACATTAGCCACTCAGGGTAGCCCATGCCCTTGTCAACCCAATTAAAGAGGTGTACTGGAGGCAGGCCCACATTACCAGAAATCGAGTTTATTTGGAAATAGAGGGACTGCAATTTGAGAAACGCAAACTCTAGCAAGCTACAGGTGAATCCACTGAAGCTCCGGGGCAGGCTGCATTTGTGCGGAGGGAATACAAAACAAGGGAAAGTCTGGCCCAAGCCCAAACAGTAAGTTCATTGGCCTGAAGATAGCGCTTCTGGGCGCACGCTCCTTACGTTTTGTTTCTCTGAGGGCGCATGCGTGAGAGTCTCCGTTTCCTATCCTTCGGTTCCAGTTGAGATTGAAACCCTTTCACCCCTTATGTAACAGCCTGCAGCGTCACAAGTAAATGTAAGTTTCTGATGTGATTTTCCCAGTTGTCTTTGTGATAAAGTCTCCCCAGCTTCCCAAGGCCCTCCTTTTATGTGCTCCTTAGATACGACTTCCATGGAGCTTACTGGAACCTGAGTCCCTTTAGTTTAAATTGAGCAGTCTGGCTTTAGCCTGGAAACCCTATAAAGCACTCCCACCTACTAACCCTAACCAAGGCATGTGCCCCAGCCCTGTGGGTCTCTGCCTGTAGCCTGCCTTGACGGGTTCATAGGTATCCTCGAGGCATGCCGTGTCCTTCCTCCAGCACCTGTGAGTATTAAATTTCTCTATTTCAGTTTCCCTTGTCTTTTGTTGAATGGAGGCTCGCCGTCAGTTACGCCAGGGCTTTGCTTACCCAATGTGAATTTAACAAAGTCACGACAAACATGTGTGTTCATTTGTGAAGAATGCCACAGCTATTTAATGACTGTTGTGTTTGATTGAGCCTTGATATCTTTCTGGGAGAGTGAAAGAAACAACAACAACACTTTTAATCGGTTTGGAAGTGTTTGCCTATCTAATCCCAGATTTGTGAGAATCAGTCTGTATGTGCTGTCACATCTCCTTCTCCACCTTGCCCACTTCCATATTCTTTCCAGAGTATGATTTAAGACGCTCTGTTGTGATCAGTTACCTCCCTAGCCCCGTTGTACGGCCATCTGTTACTAAAATGGCACAGACATTTAGCCTCCTTTTTTGATGTCTGGGTCATGCTACCATTGGAATTGGGATTGTTCTTATTTTCATTATCCCAACTCTTAGAAAACATGATCACAATATTTACAGTGTTAAAAATGAAGTTTGCGTTGTTTTGAAACAAAACACAGCAGGAATCCACAAGCAAAGTCAGAGATGGACTGTTAAAACTCAGGATTATGATGCACTTTGTATAATAATAGAAGTTATTTATATTATCACATTGTATAGGCCTTACAGCCACAACTGCCCCAATATTTGAATTTCTACTATGGACTTTGCTCTATGTTCTCATAAGTAAATGGTTCATTCGGTAGTTTCATAATACCGGATAAACTGTATGCCCCAAATTGTCTTCAGATCTTCAACTCTTGCAAAATGAAAACAGCTTATACGTTTGAATGTCAATTCTTTCAGTTTCTACTCCTCCAGTGAATAGTTCCCAGTTTTCAGTCAGGGTGAGGCCTCAATTCTCTATTTACTTTGCAAACTGAAAATACATCTGGAAATTCTGTAGGTGGCAAACTGTTTGCTACAGTATAGCTAGGATTAAACTGATGATATGTAATGCATTTGAAATCAAACGATGGTGCAACAAAATGGGAACACAGGCTCCAAAGGTATTAATGAAATGTAATAACCATGGGATAATTGCGTGTCAATCAATCAGATGGCAGGAAAGAGAAGAGAGACATGTAACGGTTGGGTTCACATTAAATAATTATATTGCAGAGGATCTCAGACAACTCTCTCTGAGTTTGTATGAGCAGGAACAACTTTATAATTTTCCCCAAAGGAATAGTAATGAGAGTTTCAAAGGCTCCTCCTGGCTGAATGTATTTTACATAAATACATAATGCAAAAGCTGAAGTCAGAGACAGGTACATTCTAGTGATATTCAAAGGCCAAATTATGTGGCATTTGAAAATCTATAAATATATACAAGGCCTTTCTCTCTCTCTCTCTCTTTGTCCTCTTTCTTCCCCTTCCTGGTGCTTTCATTTCTTACACTGTCCTTTCTGTATGCCTTCCTTTTCTTCTTCCTAAAAGAAGGAACTAAAGTTCTCTGATGAAACATTTCTTGCTTCTGTGACTGCAGGGTAAAGCTCTCTGATTCTGTCTGCTCAACGTCGTTGGAAACCCAATCCAGTGTGTGAACGCCAAGCTGGGGTTCCCTTATCGATTCATATTAGAAAATCCCACAGGCTGTTGGGTGCGTGCTTTAACTGCTTTCGCATATCAGTGTTTAAAGGTCTTCTGGACTGATTTACAGACAAGTAATCATGTTTAGAATCCATAGGGCAGGAGTATGAGAGCTCCTTAGACTAAGGAGGTGGGACACTGGGGCCACCTTGTGAGGCGGTGTCTGAGAATTGTATCTCTCTCCTGTTTGTATCTGCAGCCCCGGTGGCGCTTTGTGTGTGCCCCTGTGGTCTCTCAAGAAAGAATTGTGGAATGACGATAAATTACAAGGCAAGAAAAGGGGGCCATGTGTGCCCAGTATACAGTAGAACTCAACACGCATTTGTAAATTCCAAAGGAGGGATAAACACTGGGGTTGGCTAAAAAGCTGGATAGGCTTTTGTCAGTTATTTTTCTGTTTTTACCACAGGGGACTATGCGATTCTTCCTTTGGAAACCCACAGCCCAAACCTACAGAAATTCAAAAAGGATAGGGGGTTTTTAGTTTTAAATCATATACTTAAAAAAGCCCCACGCATCCAGAGGAACTCATAAAAATATCCTGTACATAAGCTGATAGAGCACATATATTCCACTCAGCATTAAAGTATCTGGTGGGTGACAGGAATTGTTTCCCCATTGTTTGGATGTGGATCATATTTACTCCAGAAGACAAAGACTCTGTGTGGTATATTTATTGTTACTATTTCATACAGAGGAAATTTACACTCAGGGTGGTGAACTTACCTACGATCTCAAAGTTACAGAAAGACCTAGAAATAGAACCCAATGCTGTTTTTTAATCCCTCCCTGCCCCCAAACATATACTCTTAGCATTACACTCTGTTTTTGTCTCATTTAATGTTTTGTTTTGGTTTTTGTCTGAGTTTGACTTTATCTGGCTATCAGGATTAGAATCTCTGCTTTGTCATGTTTTGTTTTTTTTTTTTTTCTCTTTTTCTTATGTCTTTGTCCTTCCCTCTATTTTTAGCCCTTTTAAATCATTATCCTTTAGGTACTGAGTACAAATAGAGGTAGATTTTATGGATTAGCCAATTAGGAAATGGCTTTCCTTTAAACGAAACTTTTGTTGCGACTGATATGTTTGGTCTCAACTCTATATATTATTATTTGATCATTACTGTGTTATGTTACATTTACTGTGTTTCTGCATTTGGTGTATCTTCCTTGCTTTAAATTTTATTTTTGCTGTTTATGAAGATTTGGGTTTTTGTTTTTGTTGTTTGTTTACACGCATACCTTTTAAAGCGCCCTTGAGCTAGCTCCCTTTCTCTTATTTTTTACTATTTGGCTAGTGTTCATTTGTATTCCTACACAATAGTCTATGACTTACTCTGCTTCCTTTTTCTCTCTCTCATATCCTTCCATTTTTTATTAGGTTTTTTTAAATTTACTTCCTGTCTCCTTAACATTCAGTGTTATCTTAGTTTCAGGTGTGCAGTATTGAAATTCTACAGATTGAATACAGATGAATACAGAGTCAACCCTTCTGCACATTACTCGGTGCTCGTCACACTAAGTGTACCCTTTAATCCCCCCACGGCCTCCCATTTTTTAGTTGTGTTCTTTTTATCAGAGCATATCATACATAGATATTCCTCTTCCACTTTCTGTTTTGGACTCCGTTCTGTAATGACATCCATGAAATACTCTTTGACAAAACTTCCCAGCCATCTCTTGGTTGGATGAAACTCACCTCCGGTGGATTGCTCAAGCAGAGTACAGGAGCACAGCATTTAAGTTACCCTGTGTTTAAAATTGTTTTCCATTAGGCTTGGCGCTTAATAGAAAGGTTAAGTGGCTTCTGCAAATGTACCTTGCAGGCGTGTGAGGAACCTGTGTCTTGTGGGTTTCCGTCCAGTGCATTCATCCTTCATTATACAATGGGATTGATTCTGTGCTGGAGTTCACCTTGGCTCCTCAAGAGTTTTGAAGGTTCCTCTAATCAGGGCTCTTCCTAGTATATAAAACTTGTACCACAGGCGTCATGCTGGGAGCAGCAGATTGGGGAGGGCAGTAAAACTGTCATATGAGAGCAGAATAAAATTACTGAAATTAAGTTGACATAAGCCTGGAAATTCCTCCATTACTTCCTGTCCATCAGCAACATGTCCCTTCATTCTGCTCCTTCTAGTACTGCCCTGTATGTTCATTTAAATTGAAATGAAATGGTAGTTTCTAGCTTCTCGTTTTAAGATTCTCCATGACAGCCTGCAAGTATGACTGCATTTTTCCACCCAAGTTTCCCTTTTCTACAAAACCCCAGAAATATCTGAAATGTGATAACCTCCTGTTGGATTAGGTCATGGTTGAAGAATCAGGGAAATAAGTTTACACAACTAGTGTGTAGTTTAAAATAAAACAGAAAAAAAAAATTATCTTTTAAATTTATTCGGCAGGGGCGCCTGGGTGGCTCAGTCGGCTAAGCGTCCGACTTCGGCTCAGGTCATGATCTCACGGTTTGTGGGTTCGAGTCCCGCTTTGGGCTCTGTGCTGATAGGTTAGAGCCTGGAGCCTGCTTCGGATTCTGTGTCTCCCTTGCTCTCTGACCCTCCGCTGCTCGCTCTCTCTCTCTCTCTCTCTCTCTCTCAGAAATAAATAATAAACATTATTAAAAATTTTTAAATAATACATTTATTCTGCAGAAGCACTGTATGATAACTTAAAGGCTAAAATGATTTAGCTCTTTAAGCATACTCTTTTGAGATGCGGCTGTTTGTATACATCTTAGTTTGTCTTAGAAATCAGTCTCATTGTAAGAAAAATTAAACTTAACTAAAAATTCAGTTTAAATTTGTCCTTGTCAAAGCAATCGGGGAATCTACTCAATGCCTCAGTTTCATAAATCTACTCTTGACTTGAAAATGTTTCCTTTGCCAATTAATAGATGGCTATTTATATTGGCCAGGGTTCTCCAATGACAAACAGAACCAATAGGAGAGAGAAGAGATTGAGAGAGAGAGATTGATTATAAGGTCCTGGTTCAAGTGATGCCCACCATCTCCTGTCTGCAAGGCAGAGAACCAGGAAAGTAGGTGATATAGTTCACAGGCCTGAGAGCTAGGGAGATGATGGTGTAGATGCCGGTCAGTCTGAAGGTCTCACAACCAGGGGCACTGAGAGCAGATTGATGTCGTAGCTAGGGGTCAGGGTGAATCAAATCTTCCTTTGCTTTTTGTTCTATTCAGGCTTTCAGCAGATTAGATGATGCCCATCCACAGGGAGGGACATCTGTTTTACTCAGTCTGCCAGTTCAAATTTTAACCTCTTCTGGAAACACCCTCACGGAAACACCACAGATATCTGGGCTACCTGTGGCCCCGTCAAGTTGACGTCTAAAATTAACAAGATTTCTAATTTTTAATGTTAATTTTTTTCGGTTTCAAACTTTAAATAACAGTGCTTATAAAAATACTACCTTGGGTTTATGCAATGTTATATTAGCACATAATTCTTCCTACCCACCCAGGGATTCATATCAAAACAGATTTATATATAATTGTATCTTCTCCTTTTATCCTCTCAACAACCACCCCATTCAGAAATCCCAGTGTAGTTCTGGGTGAGCTGAGACTCAGAAGTTTTGTGACTTGCCCAAAGTCTCCCGCTAGGACAGAGAGGGAAGAAAATAACGGAGCTTTTGCTATTGGGGGACTTTCCACCATGGTGGTTTCTGAGACCTTGCAAGTCCCAGTGTGTGTTTACCAAATGGCACACATTTAGAGACAGCACATCCTTCAAGCTCATAACAGGATGAAACGAGATTTTCCGCACAACTCCCCATTGATGTTAGCTGAGAGCTTACATTTGTTTTTAGTGAAACAATTAGTCAGTCAGGGTGGAGTGGGGGCTGGTGAGATCACGGCCAGAATAGGAGGGGTGGGTGACCTTCCTGGCATCAGTTGAGAGCTTACAGAACTTGCACAGTAGATGTACAGAGTTTCCCCAAACAGAGAGTTGATGGAGGAATCCAAATTCCATGCCCTCGTACTTCAGGCAGAAACACAGGCAAGAGGATGTAGAGACAAACTTGAGAATTAAAAAGATGCATATAGTTAAGGACTTCTAAGTGTTTTGCAGTACATGGATGATAAGGTCCATTTACATGGTAAACTATATACCAGTAAATGGATATTAATGCCGTTACTGTGCAAATACTGTGCTGTGGACTGTGGACCCTACTCTCTAAATAGAAAAAGAAATTTCATCTGGTGAATTTTCATTTGAAAATAACCAAATTTACAATTTTCCACATCATTTGCTTGAGAATTTCCACTGACACCATAGGTATGGCATGTCACTGACATTTAAAACAAACAGATCGGGGGGCGCCTGGGTGGCGCAGTCGGTTAAGCGTCCGACTTCAGCCAGGTCACGATCTCGCGGTCCGTGAGTTCGAGCCCCGCGTCGGGCTCTGGGCTGATGGCTCGGAGCCTGGAGCCTGTTTCCGATTCTGTGTCTCCCTCTCTCTCTGCCCCTCCCCTGTTCATGCTCGGTCTCTCTCTGTCCCAAAAATAAATAAAAAACGTTGAAAAAAAAAATTTTAAAACAAACAGATCGGGAATAATTTAATCCATGTCATGCCCAAACCCTGATACCATTTTATATTGGAAAGTCCTGTTTATTGTATTTAGAGACAGTTAGAATTTTGACCCGGAAAAAAAAGGGCAGGGACTTTTAGCAGCGTTTCTGTGGAAAAACAGTTGGAACCTGTCACCTTTGCTTCCACACATACAGCAACCTTGATCCTTTAGCTAAGGGGTCATAAAGACTCCCTGTTTCACTTATCTTCTGTCATGTAATGATTTAAAACAACTGCTGTTTTCTGTTCACTTTTCTGAGAGTTCGCAATGGTGACAGGGCAAAGGATGGATTGTCTCTTTCCATGTCGTCTAGGGCTTCAGCTGGTAAAGCCCAATTCGTCAGGACTCTCTGTGACTGTTCCTTTGGCGTCATATACCGGGGGCCTCGGTTCTGGCTGTTGGCCAGTTTCCTTCATTCTTTTTTACTTGGGTGGTCAAATTGAGCTTCCTCACAGTTATGATAATCTCAAGATTATCGAGATAGGGAGACATAGGGGCACCCGGGTGGCTCAGACAGTTAAGCATCTGACTTCGGCTCAGGTCATGATCTTGCAGTTTGTGAGTTCAAGCCCCGCATCGGGCTCTGTGCTGACAGCTCAGAACCTGGAACCTGGTTCAGATTCTGTGTCTTCTCTCTCTCTGCCCCTCCCCTGCTCATGTTCTCTCTCTCTCTCTCTCTCTCTGTCTCTTGATGGATAAACATTTTTAAAAAAATTAGATAGGGAGACGTAATGAGGAAGTGCTTATCACACCTCTGCTTGTGTCACACTTACTAATGTCCCATTGACAAGGCATGACACATGACCGAACCATGAGCCAATGTTGGTGGGGACTATACAAGGGTCGAGTGTGGGAGTCATGGTTCCTTGAGGGTCACCAATGTAACATTCTATCTCAACTTCAGAACCTCTGGACTGAGTTTTTGTGTCCCCCCCCCCCCCAATTCATATGTTCAATCCTAATGCCTGCCCAATGTGATGGTATTAGGAGGTGGGGCCTTTGGGAAGTACTTAGGTCATGATAGCAAAGCCCTCCAAATGGGATTAGTGCTCTTACAAAAGAGACCCCATAGGGCTCCCTAGCTCCTTCTGCGGTATGAGGACACAACAAGAAGTCAGCAGTCTGTACCTGAGAGGAGGGCCATCGCCACAACCTGACAGAGCTGGCACTTTGATCTTAGATTTCCAGCCTCTGGAACTGTGAGAAATTACTTTCTCTTTTGATAAGCCACCCAGTCTATAGTGGTTTGCAATACAGCCTGAGTGGACGAAGACAGAGGTTAACTCTAGCTTTGGGTTAGACAAGTGTCACTCAGGCTATAAAAACACAGAATTAAAATAAGTGACAGTCTACTTGGAAGCCCAAATATATGAATTTGGACAGTGCAGAGCAGCTGCTGTCTCTGAAGAGAAGCAGGAGCTGAGGGAGCCTATAGGCATGTCCCATCCTTGATAAAGATATTACTTGATGTACCTTGAAGAAACCTCTAGGTTTAGGGAGCAAGGCTGGATAGCCCCTATTCCATGCAATGTCAGTGATGGAAACACTCCCCAACATAATAATCATTTACTCCTGACTCGGAATCACCATCTTCTCCTTGGAGGGCTCCACATATATCTCCGTATCTGAACTTTGATACTTTGCCTTCTGCCTCATGATATGGCAAATGTTTAGAGCACCATGATGGTATTTGACATTCCATTAAAAAAAATCTTTCTATCTTGGCTTTGGGCATCATCTTTTGATTTTCAGAGAAGATTCTTAATCTCTCCCAACCTCAGCATTCATTATTCTAGGGGACTGAATATAAAAATCAAAAGAATGCTTAACAATTGCTTAAGGATGTTTTTTGAGTCTGCCAATTTTCATGGCATTGTTTTTCAACCATTTATATAAATAGAAATGCCTTTAAAATTGAATGAGAATTCTCTCCACATCTGGTGTCCAGGATCTGAAACTTTCATATAATCTCACTGATGAATAGCCAGGACTGTCAGCCTCACTGCTCCCTTTTAGTAACAGGTACTTTGTAATGCTCCTTTACTGTCCTGAAATGAAAACCATATATTTACTGAACTCTCTATACACATTTAAAACTAATACAATTCTCAAATTATAATGTAAACTTAGAAAGAATGCAATTTAGAATTAAATGATAGGTTTTTCAATATATAAATCCTATGGTACTTCTGTACTAGAAGATAAGTTAGCTAGCCAGATGTTCCCACCTAATTGTAGAATCCCTGAAATGTGACAGCTACAAGTACAGATTAATATAGGAGTTTATACTAAAGTCCCAGACACCACGAACAGCACTGTTGTTGGATGTACTCTTCTGAAATAGCGAACAACTCTACATAAAAATCCTTGTAAAACAAAGGTCTTGACTCTAAACACAGTAGTTACATTTCTACAGCTTTCAGCGTACATTTAAACAGTGTTAAAATATGTTGCGTTGATTATGAAAAGTTGCTGTTTTAGGATCATAAATACGATCAGGCTTTTGCCTACTTGACTGGCGGGTACTTCTGGTGGTGCATAAGTCATATACAATATGGAACATTTATTTTGCCGGATGGTCTCAAGAAATGCAAGATGCCCACCATCATGGGCGTCTTGCCTGTTTGTACCCACCAATAAATGCCTGCTTATACCTACCAGTCATCATATCAATGAAAAAAATGTCCTGTTTCCCTGTAGAAGGTAATACCACTGCGCTGAGAATTATCTATCAAGTTAAAAAGTTTGTTAGGTCTAGGTTGCTGCTTCCAAGGGAGGGTAGGTCCAGCACAGGTAGAAAGAATTCATCTTTTGAATTGATCTGAAAGATCAGTTCTTAGATAGCTAAGTCCCCCTATTTGGAATAGATAAATATTTTCTGAACATCCATCCTATTTTCAGTGTTTAATCACACAGATAAGAATTCTTAATTATATTTAGCCTAAATCTTTCTTTAGCTAAAAGCACAATTCCTCCTATAGTACTAGAAATCATCAGTGGCATCTTAAAATACACATTCCCATATTAAATGATGGAATTCTCTCTTAGCTTTTACTTCACCAGAGAGAGGATATAACTCTACAGTTGCAGGCCGCCTTGACAGTTGGACCTTCTTTATCACTGTTGCCACATTGGCAAAACAAGAGCTGTTTTACTTTAATTATTTAATAAATCCATTTGTTGTTTTAGTGCCGTATTACATCTTTACAAGGTCTGTATCTTCTAGCTCTTTTTCTCCACTATTGAGAATGAGAAAAAGGTGATGGGAGCTGAACATTGTTGGGGACATGTGGCTCTAAGACTAGTACAGGATGGCCATCTTCTGTCACTGTAACCACCCCTACCTCAAAGGTTAATATACAAAGGTAACGGTAGGGAAAGGGGGATTTGAAGACATTGTTCATAGTCCTGAGTCATTTGTCTAGAAACAGGCACTGGCTTTTCTCTCCTCTTTATAACAGAGCACTTTGTAACCTTGCTTCAGGGCATGGCACGAGTGCATGGGTTTCTCATGGGTTCAGGGAGTACCTTGCAATGTGGCCAGATCTCCCTGTGATGAAGCAGAAGATTGAGAAGTCGTAGGGCATACCGCCTGTGGCAGAAGGGGGTGCAGGCTTGGCCCAGAGAATGGAAGAACGGTGGAAGTGGTTTACCTAGAGTGACTGGAAAGATCGAGAATCAGGAAATGGAAGTGCACCTCAACGTGGCTGAAGTCCGTTTTGGTGAACAATAAAATTTTCACCTGTTTGTACATCCCTACATTCACCCTGCTCATTAAGTTGGCTGTGCATGGAATGAGACATTGGTAGAATGTTGATAGCAAATTTTTGTGTGAACTCTGAGGGCCTTTACTTCAAAAAAATGTTTCTGTTATATATCCTTCTTCACTGAAATACTCATCATGAATCTATTTTTTATCCTAACATTTATGTACTTTTCATTACAGAATAGCATGCTTGTCAATGATTGCTTTGTTGAACAGTGATTCATAAAAATGCCTGAATCATCTTGCCATGTCTTGTGGAAAGTCTAATACTGTCCTTGTTTCTCTGTCAAATTTCATGGTAATTTCTGTCTCTGATGTTCTGTGTCCAATAAATATTTGTGTTCCATATCTCCATATTACTGTTATTTCTTTATCTTCAATATGACATTTGCTCAAGGGGACTTGCCCTTTTTTTTTTTTTTAATTTAGGTGCATGTGCACACATATGCCCCCTTTTCCCCGCCCCCCCCCATAAACACCACACCCAAGGTCCCTGGTGACGTATTTTTTTTGAAAGTTTTGGGAGTAGAGCAGATTTTTATTGGAGAAATGCAAGTAATTTAAAACTGAGTTTTAAAAATCTGTATTTTCGTATTTTTGAGTATTTTTGAATGGCCTTTCAACATTCTACCTAGTTGTTCTGCCATTCACTTAATTGGCTCTTCTGTTCAGAAGTCAAAAGAGACCGAAACAAACATTCTCATTTTCGTATTCAGAATAGTTCATCCCACTCCAGAATTTACCCTTAAAACTCCTTTTCTGAACTTTTTTGTATATATCCAGTTATTCCCTGTGGATCTTATCCTGTATGCATGCCCTCCCCCTGAACCACACAAACACTATTACTGCTGATATTAGCGAAGGGCCCAAGAACAGTAGATTTTATTTTTTCTTTAAAAAAAATTTTTTTTAACATTTATTTCTTATTGAGAGACAGAGAAAGACAGACCGTTAGCCAGGGAGGGGCAGAGAGAGAGGGAGACACAGAATCTGAAGCAGGCTCCAGGCTCTGAGCTGTCAGCACAGAGCCCGACAAGGGGCTTGAACTCACAAACTGAGAGATCACGACCTGAGCCGAAGTCGTTCACTTCACCGACTGAGCCACCCAGGTGCCCAGCAGTACATTTTATTTAATCATTGATATAGGGCTACTAGCCTATTCTCTAAGCAGATATTAACTTTTGTCTAAACATCACTACCATTACTGTTCATTGATGTACAAATGGAAAATTCTTGAAAATTGAATTAGTCAATGTTATTTCACTTGCAAATGACAGAAACTCCAGTCAAACTACTATAGATATTTATTGATATTTTCCCTTATATATGCCAGTCATACAGTTTTACCCTAAAAGCTCTATCCAAAACTTTCTTGTTTTAGAAAAATTCCTAAAAAAAACCTACTATTATCCTTTTTTGGCCTTTGTTTCCCCATCTACAAAATGAAAGTCTGGATCTCCAAGATTCTTCAAAGTCTGTTTGAGCTACTATGATACTTTTTCTCTCCTCTTTAACTTTGGAGTGAAAGGCTTTGCACTTCTTAAATTGTGTTTATCTTATTCCATCGTAGCTAAGGGAAATATTTCAAAGGATCATAAGCAACTCTCAACTCTACTGTAAAGACAGACCACAAAGACAGACCTATCAAGCTATTCCCTCCCTGGTCTTGAGTAGAGTTTGTGCAAGTCCTGAGGCAGTCTGTGTTCTTGAAAAAGCTTTATTTCTCTAATTAGGATGATGACAATGGATCCTTCTCCCTTCCCTCTTTAATTATTGCATCATTCAAAATGCCAGGCATTTCCCCTCATTCATCACACTGAGAGCCATAAACGTCATATAGAGGCTCCCGTGTATTAGTTATCATTTTCTTTATTTGTGTTAATTAGGTTAAACATCAGGACATAAAACAAACTTACCAGCATTATTTTGGAAGTGTTTTGCATTTCGTGACCAGGTAGAAGTAATAAATCCTGTATACATAAAGCCAAAGACAAACTATTACCTATTTCCACTCTCTTCTTCTACATTTATTTGTTAATTCATTTATTTAATATCCTTTAGTGTAACCCACTTACTTCCAAACAGCAATTGATGAAGCTCAGAAGAGATACATATGTTTAAGGAGTACTTCACTTAGCATCACACTCTCCAGTTCCATCCATGTTGCTACAAAAGGCCATATTTCATTTTTTCTCATTGCCACGTAGTATTCCATTGTGTATATAAACCACAATTTCTTTATCCATTCATCAGTTGATGGACATTTAGGCTCTTTCCATAATTTGGCTATTGTTGAGAGTGCCGCTATAAACATTGGGGTACAGGTGCCCCTATGCATCAGTACTCCTGTATCCCTTGGATAAATTCCTAGCAGTGAGAAACATAACAGAAACCCATGGGGGAGGGGAAGGAAAAAAAAAAAAAAAAGAGGTTAGAGTGGGAGAGAGCCAAAGCATAAGAGACTGTTAAAAACTGAGAACAAACTGAGGGTTGATGGGGGGTGGGAGGGAGGGCAGGGTGGGTGATGGGTATTGAGGAGGGCACCTTTGGGATGAGCACTGGGTGTTGTATGGAAACCAATTTGACAGTAAATTTCATATATTAAAAAATAAAAAAAAAAAAAAAAAAAAAAAGGAGTACTTAAAATGATTAAGAATTCAACTTTAAAAACGTGTATGGAACCTGCATTTGGTTTGGGCAATAGGGATTTGGGTAATATTTAGTTGTTTACAAAGCTATGACCTTTTCATATGAGCTTTTCCTATTTTTCACTTCTCATTGTGACAGGATGTGCATCTTATATTTTGTTGAGAATTTTTCTAAGGGCCTCATCTTCCATGAATTCCAGCATGCCATGGATGTGAGATAAATATTCCTCATTGGCACCAGTTAATTTTTCTCTTCCCAGTAACCGTATCAAATGATAGAGCTCAAAAGGCAAAAGCACTTATATTTGGCACCAAATGGTTGACCCCTCACTGATACTAGTTTATAACATCTCTGTAAGTTTTCTCTCTTACTTAAATCCTGTTATGATTTCGGCTTTTATGTAAGTAAAAATTCTCTTTAGATTAGAAACTAATTTCTACAACATATTCCGAGATGCTGTTCAAAACCAGCTCAACCCTTGGTGAGACATTTATTCTGACCAATCCAAACAGAACTCACTATAATCAAGCTGTAAGACTGTGTCAGAACGTTCGAGGCCCAAGAAATATCTGCTTGCCTACCCCTATTACATGCTGTCTGTTTTACAGACATTAAAACTTTTAATTGAAAATTCTGCAAAGCTAGTATTATTTTAAGGCTGAAGAGGAAAAGGCTCAGAGAGAATAGGGGACTTTCCAAGTTTACACATTTTATAAATTTTTGTTAATTAACTGTTAACAAACATAATAGAAATTAATTTCACAGATTAAAAATACTCAGAAGTAGACAGTCTATGATTTGTATGGAGCCTCCAATAAGTCATCACGGACTCATGCTCTTTTTCTCTCTGCTCTGCGAAACTGTATACTTGACATTCACCCTCAGGTTTGCCTCACTACCCAAAATGGCTGCCAGAGTTATGGAAATCACATCTATATTCCACTCAGAGAGCAGAAGAAACTATGGGGAAGGATACAGCTGGTCCTTCACAACTGTGTGGCTCTCTCTTAAACCCTTTTCTTGGAAGCCCCCTCCCCCCACCCCCAGCCAAATGCTTTCTTTTTTTTTTAATGTTTATTTAATTTTGAGACCGAGAGAGACAGAGCATGAACGGGGGAGGGGCAGAGAGAGGGAGACACAGAATCTGAAGCAGGCTCCAGGCTCTGAGCTGTCAGCACAGAGCCTGACGCGGGGCTTAAACTCAAACCGTGAGATCATGACCTGAGCTGAAGTCAGACGCTCAACCGACTGAGCTACCCAGGCGCCCCCCAAATGCTTTCTGAAGTGCCACTGGTCAATCATGGCATCAGAGGAATGCGTGTAGTGCTGCTGGTAGGGAGGAGCGGAGGCAGCGAAAACAGTTCTGTTTCTAAAGCAAAGTCCGAAATGGATTTGGGCAGACAATGAGTAATCTCTACCACAGACAGCTAGAAAAGTGGCATAGTCAGGATCTGAATCCAGATCTCACTGATTTACTGGCTCCTGCACCACACCACCTATCACACGTGGTATAAGCACCTAGAATTAAGAAACCAAACTTTAGGGGCACCTGGGTGGTTCGGTCGGTTGAGCATCAGACTCTTGGCTTAGGCTCAGGTCACGATCTCCTGGTTCGTGAGTTCAAGCCCCAGGTGTAGGCTCTGCGCTAATAGCCCCAGGCTTGCTTGGGATTCTCTCTGTCTCTCTCTCTCTGCCTCTCCCCTGCTTGTGCCCTCTCTCTCTCTCAAAATAAATAAATAAAAAAGACACCAAACTTTATTTCTTTTTTGTGTACATTACAGTTTCAGCAGAAATTGAGAGTAATGAATGTTTGTCGAATGAATGAATGAATGCATAAGTGCAAGAAAAAAAGAGAAGGGTGGGTTAGTGGAGTTGCACCTACTGGTGAGTCAGGTGGTATATATTCCTATATAATACTGTTTTTATTTTATAAATAATTGAGGTGGAACTTAGGATGGATTGCTACTGGTGTTGAAAAATGAAAAGACTGGGACACCTGGGTGGCCCAGTTGGTTGAGAGACCGACTTTGGCTCAGATCATGATCTCATGGCTTGTGAGTTCGAGCCCCGCGTCGGGGTCTGCGCTGACAGCCCCGAGCCTGGAGCCTGCTTCAGATTCTGTGTCTCCCTATCTCTGTGTCCCTCCCTCACTCGTGCTCTGTCTCTCTATCTCAGAATTAAATAAACATTTAAAAAAATTTAAAAAAAAATGAAGAGACAAATTGAATTATCAAATTTGAATTTTGTGTATGTCTTATTGTTAACAATTAGCGCTTAAAGCATATCTGTAAAAATCTTTGAAACCTACCAGGCAACCAAAAAGCTACTGGCTTCATTCATTCGTATTTGTTTTTTTACTTATTCGTCTTTTTGGGGGACAATTCATCTACTGATATGCAGAAATATATTTCTCCTTTTAATGACTATGCATTTGATAAGTTTTTGATAGCTGAGGTCTCAAAATCTCTATTTTGAAGTACAAATTGACATGGGTAAGTAAAACAATTTCAGGAACATTTTTGTCTCAATTGCTGTAAAGCAATTATCAGGATAGTTCCCTTGATTTCCATTTCAAACATTGTGTTTGTCAGTGAAATGAAATCAACCATTCAGCTCTCGATTATTCTGTATTTTATTTTTTTTATTATTAAAAAAAAAATTTTTTTTTAACATTTATTTATTTTTGAGACAGAGAGAGACAGAGCATGAACAGGGGAGGGTCAGAGAGAGGGAGACACAGAATCCGAAACAGGCTCCAGGCTCTGAGCTGGCAACACAGAGCCCGACGCGGGGCTCGAACTCACGGACCGTGAGATCATGACCTGAGCCGAAGTCGGACGCTTAACCGACCGAGCCACCCAGGCGCCCCTGTATTTTATTTTTAAGTTAAACATGGACATGCACCGAGTCATGTAGTTAACCTCATCTGATTATTTTATGAAGTTTTCATTGTCTAGTGAGTTCAGTTATTCTCAATGAAGATGCTGAATTTGACCTCTTTGGCAAGTAATGATTAGATATGTGGTGAATCTGCTGCTTTTTATTTGGGGCAAATTACTTACGTGTGAAGGTACACCTAAATTTGGCACACAGGGCCGAAAGCAGCAGACTATTTCAAGCATACTCAGCTCTAAAGCGCTTGTACTTGAAGCAGATTCCAGAATAAACCTGTACTTTCTTCACTTAGTTAAATCCATCACAGTCAGGAATGCCATAAGACTGCCCACATGCCTTTGATGCGGTAACATTATGCTGTGTCAAATATTGCAGAAAATAGATGAGCTGCTGCTGATTAGGACTTGGAAATGATTTTATAATGTGGAACCTCAGGTTATAGTGACATTTGTTGAGTAGTAATCTGCCTCCTTAATTTGTTGGCAAGCTTTGTCCACAGCTTCAGGTTTCTTTAATGGCTACATACGCCGTGCAAGTTATTAGGCCAGTTCTAAGGATTGGAGTTGTTTCAAAACAATGACTAAATCTAAAAGTGGATATACAAAGGTAGAAATGAATTACCAAAAGCAAGGCAAGCGTATTTTCCTTTCTGATAACAAATGTCACATGCCTCATTTTCTATTTGCTGGAAAATATTTGATTTTGCTGAGAGAGAATATAAAAAGGGAAATGAACAAAAGGAATGGAATGCATGTGGCCGGTTCTGGGTAGCATGGCACTTGCAGAAATCATATGAGTGTTAGGAAATATACAACAGGAGTGAGATTTACCTCTAAAACGCAGGGCCATCTCCTCTTAAAGTGGTAACAAGAACAGAAAGCTAGTTAATGCCTCTATCTCCCTGCTCCTGTTACTGCTATGTTGCTATATTCTCATTCTGGAAACCACAGTTGTAGGATATTTTTTAATCCTCCTCCTTGCTTGCTTCATTTAACAACAGCTGGCAGTAGATGCCTGTTTCGGTTACCTGGGTCTGTCAACCTGTATCAGTCACTAGCGCCGGTGCTCAGAAGGCAATCACTTAACCAGGCGTCGCATTTAAAACAAGTCATTTAAAAAAAAGGATCTTTCCAATTTAGAAGAAATCAGCTCTTGAGGGAATTGGGTGTTAAAAAAGACAGCACCTTGGCCCTTATACAGACACACATAAACACACACACACACACACACACACACACACTCTTTTTCAGCTGACTCTATTGCTCTTGGTGGCAAGGTTAAATAGCAGTGTTGGAGACATGAGAAGGGAATAATACATTCATCAGATGAAAATGACTTATGAGGAGACTGCGTGTAGTTTGAAGGAGTGTACCTTGAAATTGGTAACTAGACGGCATCCCTGATAACCATCTTTAGAAATCCTGGGTCCCAGTAGTCAAAAAGTTACTGCCTGTGGATTAGATATCTTGTCACAGTCCAAGAACAGCAGCCTGTACACATCCCCATTCTCTGCATTTGAGCACTGTGACAAGTGCGGTGTGCACAGCTTGGTCTGTTGTCCTAAAGGCAGACAAGTCAGAAGTTAGGCTGGGAAGCTCTCAACGGGGTTGTCCATTTGAAAATAACAATTATTCAGTATTTCATCACAAGGAAAAACAGAAAATATAGCTTAACCATCAAAAATTACTACATTGGCTAAAATGAAGACGGCTGTAGCTCCCTTAAAATGGTAACTTTAAAAAAGTCATCTTAGCTATGTGTGAAAGTTACATCAATACCACAATTTCCCAAAATGTACTGTGCTATCAGACCGAGCATTGAGATGACAATTAAAACGTCCTTTTCTAGTTAAAAATAAATACATATTAATCGTGGAGTGTTTAGAAACACAGGAAAGCACAAAGGGAAAAATTACCATTTTTCTTATGTCTAGGTAACTATACAAATATCTTGGGGGCATCTTTCAGATCCCTTTCATACTTTGACTCTCTCGCATGTCTTTACAGTTATATTTTATGCCTTCATTCTTTTTCACTCAACATTATATTATGGACTTTTGTGTACATTACAATATTCTTCAAAATCATGATAGTATGTGGTTATAGAGTATTGGTCCTATCTTGAAGTATGGAAACAACTCAATTCATCATCTTTTATCTCTGGACAATATTGCAGATTGAATTCCCTAGGAAACCAACTTTCAAACAGAAATCAGCATCCAGGAAGTTAATTAGGGAATGTTCTCTGAATTTACACTAAGTGTGGGAAGGAAATGAGTCAGGATTGGGCAGAGCGAGAAGTTGGTCCATGATGCAATCATAGCAAAAGATTCAGATGACTGGAGACTATTGTGGAGTTGGGATTGTACCTTCATAGAGTTCCAAGATTAGCTAACAGGACCAGGCCTTTATACTTCTATTTCATCAGTTGCAGACCACCCAAAATGGTGGTGAGGTGTTGAAGCAGCTCTCTTTAGCTTAGGGCAACTAAATAGCATCTGTTTTAGAAAGCTTTAGAAAGTTCAGGTTATGAAGTCCAGATAGTTAATGCATTTTGGTGAGATGTCTTGCAAAGACCAAACCAAATCTGTCCGCCAACAGTACTTTCAGCAGCTAGGAAAACAGGTTAGTACATTCTGAAGGGATATCTTGGTGACACATCACCCCTTCTAAGTCCACCTCTTGTGTTGTTAAAGTCACTTCCTTGTTTGATTTCTGGAAGCAACTCTATCAGGATTATGATTGATTCACCTTCCTAGAGTGAATTATAAAAAGAAGTTTAGTGGTATAAAGGATCATTCCTGCCATTGTAACTGGTCTCCTAAAACTGATATTCATCCTTCCCTTCCTCTACTAACTGTTCCAGTTTCCTCTCACCCTCTATTCTGGTTGACCCAGATCCTCAGTCTTAAAGGATCTCAGTCTCTTGTTAGGATCTAGGTCTCAGCTCTTGGTTGTTGCATTTACCCATTTACTATTAAAATTGGGCAAGGGAGTACCAAGAGTTGCCTAAGGGAATTGTATAGATGCTGAACGTACTCAGCCATACTCCTGTTGTGTAAGAGTGGCTCTACGTCCTGTTGTTGCTTAGGGCCAATTACTCCTGGTACTTGCCACTGGTCCCTTAGCACCTTAAGAAGTCTGATGTACCTGGTAGCTGCCACGCCTTAAAGTTCCATGGGACTCTTTCTGGTGGAAGAAATACCATTTGGGAACTGAGGCCCCTAAAGCGTCCAGAACCTGGAATGTGGTGATGAAAAGCAAAATATTCTTGAGAGGGTTATTCAAAGTGATGGATAGTGAAGCTGTCCCTGTTTTCACCCTTGCATTTATGGGACCCTACATTCTACTTTTGGGAGCAGAGCATAATAGGCTATGATTGATGTAGAGTATATTCTGCCTAAAATCCAATCCTTACAGAGTATTGTCTTTAAGCAGTTGCCTCAACCGTATCTTCAGCATGGGGTAAAGAAAGAAGGCAACCAAGGGGAAAGGTAGAGGAATACGATTCCCCAGGAGGAGTTGACAACCTGCAATGTCACCACAACAAAGTCTTAACCAAGACTATATGGGATCTCTTAGAGAGGCTCTAGAAGTGAGATAGCCTTTCAGCATTCCTCAAGGAGAGACAAAGAGATTGCCCTCACATCAGCCAGCCAGTGGATGTAGGCTGCTTCAGAGACAGGTTTGTGGTCTTAGACAGGATAACTCTTTTCAGATAAGGGCAATTCTTTTTTCTTTTCTTTTTTTTTTAAGTTTATTTATTTGTTTTGAGAGAGAGAGAGAGAGAGAGAGAATGTGTGTGACTTTTTGGGAGGTGGGAGGGGCAGAGAGAGAGGGGGAGAGAGAATCCCAAGCAGGCTCCACAGTCAGTGCAGAGCCTGAAGTGGGGCTCAATCTTGTGGACCTGTGGGATCCTGACCTGAGCTGAAATCAAGAGTTGGACTCTTAACTGACTGAGCCACCCAGGTGCCCAGAGGGCACTTAACATACCTGATGGAATACGAAACTAAAAAAAAAAAAAAACAACAACAAAACAAAAACCTCTATCATCATGGGTTAACTGCTTTTCTCAGGCGAGGTATCCACTACCTTCCTTTTCAGCATACTTTTAGAATCAATCAAAAACTGAAGCCTAAGCTATTAGAAAATGGCAAAAAGCAACTCTTATGTTGTATCTGCCACAAGCTTTCTGCCCTTTACAATCCAACCAGAGAAACTGGCACCATGAAGAGATCAGCAGAGAAATTGCCTCTTTTATTAATTTCTTTTTTAAATACTTAAAAAAAAGTATTACTTTTTGGGAGAGTGCAAGCAGGGCAGGGACAGAGAGAGAGGGTGGGACAGGGGATCCAAAGGAGGCTCTGGGCTGACAGGGTGACAGCAGTGAGCCTGATGTGGGGCTTGAACCCATGAACTATGAGATCACGACCTGAGCCAAAGTTGGACACTCAACAGACTGAGCCACCCTGGTGCCCCTGTCAATTTCTTTTTATCTAATGTAACTTTTAAGTAGTCTTTGGGGGCACCGGGGTGGCTCAGTTGATTAAGCATCTGACTCTTGGTTTTGGCTCAGGTCTCACTGTTTTGGCTATGATCTCACTGTTCATAGGATTGAGCCCCATGTCAGGCTCTGTGCTGACATGAGGAGCCTGCCCTGAATTCTCTTTCCTTCTCTCTCTGCCCCTTCCCACCTCCCATGCATACATGTGTACTCTCTCTCTCAAAAATAAATAAACATTTCTAAAAAATAGTCTTTGGATTCTGAAATTGCTTTTTGTATAATGGGCACAATTATTTATATATATTATGCATCAGATTTTTATACATGTGTTCTCTATTTTTTTACTAAATTCCACAAATATCCTATATAAGATATATATATATATATATATATATATATATATATATATATATATGTAATATACATTTGAGGTCAAGATGTTCATGTACACCTGCCTAGTCAGTATCTCATTGGGTGGGATGCCTTAAAGAACCATAAATTCAGTGTGTCTCAACCTGAAGTTATCTCCCTCTTCCATCCTGGTGCTCTTGAAAACTGACCTCACTGTTTTCTTGACTTGATTATAATTTTGCTTTGTAGTAGTAAATCCCGGGGTATGCGGAGTTCTTTTGAACTGCATATTCATTAGTTTTCTTCCATTATATTTCTAATGTTTTCTGTTTTACTTAGTTCTGATCTTTAGGAATCTAACTCTCCATTGTCTTTTGTCTATCATTTAAATTATAGTAATTTTAAATCTTAGTTCCTTACCGTTTTGTATTATTTCCCCCGATCTGTCCAACATGTCACCAGTTATATTTCAATTTGTATTACTTTTGTTGTCTTTCATATTATAAGGTTTCAGTTCTGTCATGTTTAGATTTTCCCACGATTTTTATGTTCTGTGGTCTTGAAATATCTTCTTTGAATATTTCAATCTTTTCCTAAATGTTTATTTATTTTTAAGAAAAACAGTGTGAGTGGAGAAGGGGCAGAGAGAGAAGGGGACAGAGGTTCTGAAGCAGGCTCTGCGCTGACAGCAGCCAGCCTAATGTGGGGTTCGAACTCACACATCGAAATCAACAATCATGACCTGAGCCAAAGCCGGACGCTCAGCCGACTGAACCACCCAGGTGCCCCTTTCTATCTTTTTCTTAGACTATTTGTCTAGAAAAATTATGTTTTCAGAAATTCCTTTGATAAATTAGGAAATATTTACTAAGTGTCCCCACCTTCCTTGACTTAAGTCTTCTTGAGGTCTGTAGTCCTTATTTTTATCTTGTAGGTTTGCCCCCCTTCCTCCCTATTTTTTCCTCCACATTTCCGCAGCCAGAAAATCCATGTGATTTAAGATCCTATGTAATTCTCATCATGAGATAGACTTTCAACCAATAAATGCTTTACCCACTGCTCTTGTTTTTATTCTTTAATTTTTCTCTCGTCCATGTTTGAAATAAACTTGTAAAAATTATTCTGTGGCTTTCAGAGATCCAAAATCACAAAACCTCTATCCCTGATAAACACAAATGATCTCTTAGATATTTACATACACCGATTGATCCATCTCTTGTGGCAGAAGAAGTAGCCTTGAAGGTGGAACGTGTAATGGAAGACATTCCCCAAAATGGTCACATCGCTGTGATCCTGATTATAGGTAAGAACACTCATTGTGTGTCAGTGAAGGCCATGATTTTCAGCAGTCAGGCTGTGCCTGTGAAATGTGATCCCATATCTCTTTGGAACATGTAATGTACTGTGCTCTCTGGTTTGTAATTACAGGTGTAAATATCAGCCTGGTCTTGCAATTTGGCCTCGGAACACACAATTTGCCATTTTAGGATTCTGCTTGTGTTTGTGTTCAGGTGCGGTAGCTAACGTGCCTCCAAGAGGCAATCACTCTGAGTCTCACCAGGTTTTCACAGTCCATTAGATGACAGACTCAAATTCAAGAATGTGAACCAGCGAGGCTGATGTATCTCTATTATTAAATTTGCTTCTGTTGGTTATTTAAAGATCAAACTTGATGTATCTGCATATTAAAGCTATTTATATATAGTTTGGTAGAGTGACTTATTTTTCAACATGTTGCTAAAAGTTAGTCTAGTGGATTTAAACAAGTTCTCTTCAAGGAAAGGTAGTTTGAGTCTAATTCACATTGTAAGAGCAAAAATACATCATCTCAAAAACATAAATGTGAGAAATAATTAAAATAGTGCACATCTATCTAAACATATGTCAGAGAGCCTTAGCAAAGCAAACTGTAAAGTAACCATTTTAGATGATAATAGAGAGCTCTTTAAGATTTATGTTGTTGAGAATAAACTAAATTTTAAATAATATATATGTTTATGCAGAGACTAATGAAGAGAAAAATCGGTGTAGAGGAGTAAATGAAAAGTAAGCCTTTTTTGTAGATATAACCTTCTAGCAAGGGATAGATGATTTATAACTTTGAAACATAAGAACTTGACAAATGACACTCTATTCGAGGTTTAAACTCAACTTTTTATTTGAGAATAGTTTTAGATTTACAAAAAATCCCATAAAGAAAGGTACAGAATTCTCATATACCCTGCCCTACACCCAGTTCCCTCTGTTTTTAACATCTTATAATAGTGTGGTCTGTTTGTCACAATCAATGAATTAATGTTGATAGAATATTATTAAGTGAAGTCTATACTTAATTCACATTTCCTTAGTTTTTACCTCGTTTTTCTGTTCCAGGTTGTCATCTGGGATCCTACATTATATTTAGTTGTCTCCTCAAGCTCTTCTTGGCTGTGACAGCTTATCAGACTTTCCTCGTCTTTGATAACCTCACAGTTTTGAGGAGTGCTGTTCAGGTATTTTGTAGAATATTCCTCGATTGGAATTTATCTGGGGTTTTCTTATGATCACACTAGATTGATGGATTTTTTTTTTTTTTTTTTTTTTTTTTTTTATTTATTTTTGGGACAGAGAGAGACAGAGCATGAACGGGGGAGGGGCAGAGAGAGAGGGAGACACAGAATGGGAAACAGGCTCCAGGCTCCGAGCCATCAGCCCAGAGCCTGACGCGGGGCTCGAACTCACAGACCGCGAGATCGTGACCTGGTTGAAGTCGGACGCTTAACCGACTGCGCCACCCAGGTGCCCCAGATTGATGGATTTTTGAAAGAAGATCATAGAGGTAAAATCTATTATAATCACATCATGTCAACATATATACAATTAACATGACTTCTCACTGTTGATATTGATCACATGGCTGAGGTAGTATTTGCCAGGTTTCTCCATGGTAAGTTATGCTTTTTTCCTGCTTTCCACCACATTCTTTTTGGAAGGAAATCACTGTGTGCTGCCGCCCATATTTAAAGAGTGAGAAGTTATTTTCCAGTTCCTTGTGAGTAGAGCATCTACATGAATTATTTGGAATTCTCTGTGAGGGAAATCAGTCCCTTACAGAGAATAATTTGTTATTATATTAAATAAATTATATAATAATTTATATTCTAAATAATATATTAAATAAATATTATTTACTCAATTAATTATTTATATCACAATGGACTCCTAGATGCTTACGTTATACTTTGGGGTCATAATACATTACTGCAGTATTTATTTTTTTTGCTCAAATTACTCCAGCTTTGGCCATTGGTAACTTTCTCAGTTGACTCCTGGGTCCCTTTGACATACTTCATCATTGTGTTTTTTTGTTTTGTGTGGCTCAATTTTGCTTCATTACCAAATGCCCGAGGCTCATCTTAAATATTTCCTGCCCTTCCTATAATCAGCCTGTAATCTTCTGTAAAGATCCCTGGTTCCTTTTATTATAGAATATTAGCAACCAGTCTAGGTACTAGGTGCCCACATTTCTGTTGGGACACCATTTACTTCTAGGCCCTGTCAGCTAAGATAGAAGGAAATATATGTTTGTATATACTAACCCACATATAAAATATATATCTACAAATATTTCTTTTCCTAACCACTTTACCTATATTAAGCTAAACAGGGATTCATACTGATGTCTTTTACTCTGATTCATTACCACATAGGTTATTCTGGCCCCCTCCCCTTGCTTATTTGTAATCCCACACTCCCAACACTGAGAAACCTGCCCTCATTATCTACCACCCATTTACTTAATTGCCTAATTTCACAATTAGGCATGTAAAATCATTTCAGAATTGTTTACCTTTATCCCCATGGGACACAACTTTGTCAACTAGAGTACAATGTCCGTGTACTTTTTACTTTTGGTTGTACACGACTCCATTTTCAAAGTTACTTAAGTCAGTAACCGTCCCTCCAGCCCCTTCAGGGAGATCATTTAATACAGTTATATCCTTTTGACATATTTTGCATTCTGTAATGGAATATCTCAACTTCCTAAGTATTATTTTAAATTTATGTACATTAAGCATCATTCTTTAAAGTTCTGTGGGTTTGACAAATTCAGTGACATGTATCCAGAAGAGCTTCACCTCCCTCAACAAATCTCTCCCTGTGCTTCACCTACTCACACTTATTCAACCCCCCTCCCAATCTGAACTGCTGATCTGTTTACTATCTCTATAGTTTTGCTCTTTTCAGAATGTTATATAGTTAGAATTCCAGACTGCTTTCGCTTAGGAATATCACTTAATACTCATCTGTATCTTCGTGTCACTGGATAGCTCATTCCTTTTTACTGTTGAAGAGTAGACTGTTGTATGGGTTTATTCAGTTTGTTTATCCAATCATCTACTGAATAACACCTTGGTTCCTTCCAATTGTTGGCAATAATAAAGAAAGCTTCAATAAATATTTGCACGCAAGCATTTTTGTGGAGGTAAGTTTTCAAATCAATGGAGTAAACACCTAGAAGGATGACTGCTATGTCCATCTTTGTAAGAAATTGCCAAACTGCCCACCACGAACAAATGTGAGTTCCTGTTGCTCCACATTGTCAGAAATTAGTAATGTCCATTTCTATTAACATATCTTTAGGGGCGCCTGGGTGACTTGGTTAAGTGTCTGACTCTTGGTTTCAGCTCAGGTCATGATCTCACAGTTCCTGGGTTCAAGCCCCACTGTAGGGCTCCATGCCGACTACATGGAGCCTGCTTGGTATTCTCTCTCTCTCCCTCTGTTTCTGTCCCTCCCTGTTCACATTCTTACTTGCTTTCTCTCAAAATAAATAAATAAACTTAAAAAAATTTCAAAAAGCACATATCTTTAAGCTCACTGATTTTTTAAATTTTTTTAATGTTTATTTTTGAGAGAGAGAGGGAGAAAGAGAGAGACAGAGACAGAGCACAGTGAGGGGAGGGGCAGAGAGAGAGGGAGACACTGAAACCAAAGTAGGCTCCTGGCTCCGAGCTGTCAGCACAACACCTCATGCAGGGCTTGAACCCACAAACTGTGAGATCATGACCTGAGCTGAAGTCCAGTGCTTAACCAACTGAGCCACTCAGGCACCCCATCAGCTCACTGATCCTTTTCCTCAGTTGTGTCCAGTCTACTGGACAAATGTATCAAAGGCACTTATTCATTTCTGTTGCAGTCCTTTTGATTTTTGTCATTTACTTTTTATTCTTTCTTAGAATTTCTTCGCTCTATGTTACCTATTTAGTCTTGCAAATTTGTCCTCTTTTTAACTGAGAGCCCTTAGCATATTAATCATAATTATTTTAAATTTCCTGTCCAATACTTTCAATATCTGTCATATCTAAGTTTGGCTCTGATCATTGCTTTGCCTCATCAGACTATGAGTTAGTTTGTTTCCCTTTTGTTGTGCCGTGTAATTTTCTTGTTGAAAGCCAGGTGGGTTATTTTGGGTAATAGGAGCTGACATAATGATGTCAGTAGGCCTTTATTGTGAGGATTTGTGTGAATCTAGCTAGGAATGGGACTGTGTTTAATGGTTGTATAGCTATATGTGCTTAGAGAATCAAATTTCTCTAGTGTCCTTGTGATTGTCCCCCCTCATGACTTCAGTCTTCCTTAAGTATTCCTCCTCATAAAGAATAAGTGTCTTGTAGTTCTTTCAAGCTGTAATCCATTGTTATCATGCCAGAGCTGTTTTGGTGTTGTGGTAATGGACCGGAGTGGGAAGCATTCTAGAATCTAACGAAAGCTCAATCAGTGTTCTGTTAGATCTGTGATGGGATTGTGAACTTCACAAATATTTCTCCATTGGTAGAGCTTTTTCTCTCCCTGTCCCCCTGTACCTCTCTCTGGCTATAATATTCCTAATTTATTTCCTTGAAGCCTGACTCTTGCTGACTAATGTTTTTTCCTCCTTCAGTGAGACAGAAAGGCTGGAAGGATGCAATGGGAAGGATTTCCTTCCTCAAGCTGAGACAAGATTCTGGCAAACTCTTTACCTCTGGAGACTGAGCCTTTGTTATAGAGATGACTCTGGGCATATTTCACAATGATTTTCCACTCCTCCCCTTGGCAGAGCCACAAGAGAATCTTTCTTAGCTCTTTCTTGTGAAAATCTAGTGAGGCTCCTCTAGATAGCACCCATAAAAATCTGGGAGTTCCCCTAAGACTGTAGTCACCAGGAATTACCACTCTACCACTGCTACAAGCTGCAGCAATTTATCAAAGTTATCTTTTAAGCATTTTTATCAGCTTATGTTTCCACCAAATGCTATTTCAGATAAGCGGATCTGAGTTGCTGCATTTCACTGATGTGCCTGGATCTCTTGATTTTGGAGTGATGATTTGCCCTGCAAAACCTTAGTTCTCTGGTGGGTCCAAGAATTGTCAGTGCTTTTCAGCTTATCACACTTTTTCTTGTTTTAAGGACTGAAGTGACAGATTTCCAAAGCTCTTTACAGTTTAGAACTGAAACCAAAAGTCACATATGTGCTAGTTTTTGATACTAAATTCTGAAATATTAAACCTTCCCAATGAATTCTAGGGAAGGTCAAACACAGGTTTGTGACAACTTACAGTGATTTGAGAGTATATCTTAAAATGGCCAAAATAACAATGTTAAATTAAAATTAGTAAGTGATATTTGTTAAAGATTGGGGAGAAAGAAATCTAGTTAAACCGAAATGCCTACTGGGGCTCTTGGATGGCCCAGTCTGTTAAGCATCCGACTCTTGGTTTCAGCTTAGGTCATGATCTCACAGTTCATGAGTTCGAGCCCTATATCAGGCTCCACGTTGACAGCACAGAAACTGCTTGGAATTCTCTCTCTCCCTCTCTCTCTGCCCATCCCCCACTCATACACGCTCTCTCTCTCTCTCTCTTAAAATAAGTAAAATAAACTTAAAAAGAAAACAAAAAAACACTAAAATCTCCATTTAAACTGCTTTGCAGAATTGTCTTAACTCATTTACCGGTAGCTCTTATGAGAAGAGTCTTTCATTTGCTTGCTTTTAGGATAACTGAGATATTATATACATATAAAATATACATATATTATAGACATCTATATCTATATATAGATATTTTGTTGCCTTTATTAGTAATTCTACCAAATCTAGCTATTATTTTACACTGACACCAGATATCGGTGATCAGTTGGTTATAGTTCTGTGTTGTTAAATATAGGTAAAATTCCTAATGAGAAAATAGACAATCTCTTAAACCTTAAGTTATAATAATTCTAAATATACAGAGTGATCAACATATGACAGGCACTGGTACTCTTTAAACAGGAAAGTTCTTCATAAAAAAATATTTTACCTGAAGTCTCCTTGCCTCAAATATATATTTAACTGGGTTACTCTGCAGCAGTTGAATTCTTATACCACTCTCAGAGCCTTTGAATTTCTCAAACTGTATTGGAAATATAATGATGATGCAGCACCTAGCTGTCTCAGTCAAGAGAGTGTATGACTCTTGATCTTGGGGCTGTAAGTTCAAGCCCCACATTAGGCATAGAGATTAACTTAAAAAAATAAGAGTCTTATAAAAAAATGTAATGATGAGAAATTTTTCCAGAGGGAGCTTCTGTGATTTTTATTAGTTTCTAAAGGAGGTCTGTAAGGTAAAAATATTTAAGAATATGATACAGAGTTAAGTAGTTAACTCTATGATCCAATTTCTGAATTATGAGTCTCACAAATAACATCAATGACAAAGTATATCTCTCAGGGTCCTAACATTCATTGAATTATTATAAAGGTACTTTTTCAGTGGAAAATATCTGTCAACAAAAGAGAAATAAATTCCTTTCTATTTCTCTTTTGATGTCTCTAATTCATTAAAAATTAATTCCTACATGAGGCAGTTGCCACATACGATATTTCAAAATTCTTTACCTAGCAATGGTATTCAGCAATAGGTATTCTCATTATACAGGAATATTTCCTCATACTCAGTTTGTACTTAGATGTGTTTCCTCCTACCTAATTTCAATTAGCTTCTCTTCAGGAGAACTAAGGTTCAGACAGTCTTTGGAATATACCTCTATCTTGGAAAAAGGATATATTAGTTTAGAATAGGAAACAAATGTTTTTATTCTATTTCCATTTACTTTGTAGATGAATAATAGCCTTGGATGAGTCATTTCACATCGTAAAAACATATTTTCTTCATCTGTAAAACATGGGTGGTTTTTCATTCCATTTTGCTGAGTTCTTGTGAATATAACAAAAGTACATGAATACTTATTATATGTGGAATATATATGTGTTATACAAAATATATAGGATATATATTCTCTTCTGAATGAAAAAGTGCTAGAGTATTTTTAATAATCTCAGATAAACTGCTTACATAAATAAATGTTTTTAGAAAAGGGATAGTAAAGCTCAAAACTTAAGCTTTATCAAAGGTCCTTAGTATTTTCCCCTAGCTTTATTGACATAAAATTGACATATAATATTGTATACAATGTTATGATTTGATACATGTATATATTGTGAAATGTTTATGGCAATAATGTTAGTCAACACACCTTTCACCTCACATAATTACTATTTTGTTGTTATTATGGTAAAAACATTTAAGATTTACCCTCTGAGCAACTTCAAATATGCAATATAGTATTGTTAACTATAGTCACCATGTGGTACATTAGATTCCTAGAACGTATTCCTCTTATAACTGGAAGTTTGTACCCTTTTGACCTTCATGGTTTGAATTTTCTTACCTAAATCAAAATTTTTTGAGAGGTAGATTGAAAGCTAAAGGATAACTTGTTATCAATATTTAGAATTTACTTAATTTTAACAATGGAATGAGTCATCAACCATTTCTAGTAAGTTCCAGTTGAGCTTTTGATTTCTAAAAATGAAAGTAGGACTTCAGTGGTATTTGAAGATATTAATACCTTGACATAGAAAGACAAACTATGGGTTTTGTGCATACTTGAAAGGTAATAGGTGTTTCTCAAAACCCAGACCAAGGTGAGCCCAAGTGCTTGCATTTGTGAGACAGTTGGCCATAATTGGAAACCTACTTTCTGAAAATTAGGGCTCTGAATTCTTATTGCCCAGTGAAACATAAGGAGCTTTTAAAAGTCCTGATAATCAGGACAAAATTCAGAAAATTTAAGTCTACATGTCTGGGGAATAGGACACAGTCATCAGTATGTCTTAAAAGTGAATCCAGTGGGATGCCTGGGTGACTCAGACAGTTAAGTGTCTGACTCGGTTTTGGCTCAGGTCCTGATCTCAAGGTTTGTGAGTTCCAGCCCCACATCAGGCTCTGCACATTTAGTGCAGAGCCTACATGGGATTCTCTCTTTCCCTCTCTCTCTGCCCCTTTCCCACTCTCTCTGTTTCTGTCTGTCTCTCTCTCTCAAAAAAAAAAAAAAAAAAAAAAAAAAGAATCCAAGGTGATTCCAATGTGCAGCAAAGTTTGAGAACCATTGCATGTGTTAAACCCAGAGACATGAACTGGTCATCACCTAGCCACCTGGAAACAATGCTGCAAAGCCCTTTCTAACTGTGCCTAGATTTCTCCTTACCCAGCAACCAGACCAAATGGCATAAAACAATTCACTTAAACAATTAACCACGCAACTACAAACTTTATAAAATATATTTGACTTTCCTTGTTCCTAATTTACCCTTTGTCACTACTGATGTGACATTGTTTTCTTGGGGGGATTTGTTTATTTTTAACACTGTTGGTAGAACAACTTTTGAACAAAAAGCTGATCATGTAGGTGTGAATAACTATGCATTTGGCATTGAGTACAGAATTTTCTTTCTTCAGCTTCAAAAAAAAGAAGAATCTGATCTATAGGATGACATAAGCACTCTTAATTAGTAGTATCTCTTTCTAGCTAATAGTCTAATAAACAACAAAAATCACATACCCAAAGACAGACAATAGTAGTAATTCCAGACCCTAAAATATCTTTATTTTATCATCACATGATACATTATATTCAAACATTGAGGAATGACTGACTTTGATAAATATCTCTCTTTTCTTCAAGCTGGTCTGATTCTCAGAAGCCATTTTAGACAAGCACACAACCCAAGAACTCCCTCACACAGGAAGCAAATATGAATGTTGGCCACAGAGCTGAGCATATGTCATCTCATCATTGGGACAGATGCAGAGACTCACAAGCTGAGCACCTTATATTTAGTTCACTTATTCCACATTGAGAGCAAATTTATGTTCCTATCCATTAGAAGGGAGAGATGATAAACCACCTCCATTTTTTTTCTTTTTAAATCGAGAGTGATATAATGGCTACAACAGAATCAATTGCTTTGAAAGTAATGGGGTGAGGCTGTCCACACCATTACTTTCAGCTTCGGCTTCTTGCCAATTCCATCCAACAGACATTGTAACCGAGTTCAGTGATTTGTACATTCTGTATTTTCAAGCTTACAGAGTTTTTGTATTCTTTCCCTTTCAGTTCCAACATACACACACACGTACACACACACACACACACACACACACACACACACACAGAAACTCACACACAAACACACCAGGGAAATAAGGCCTGGATTTCACCAATTTCCAGAGGGAAGTTTGGTCCCCACCCCACCTTTTGGAGCTCATAAGTTCTAGTTCTAATAGCACACAGTCTTTCTGCCTTTGCACAAAAGTTCTCATTTCAAAAACAACTGCTTCTTAGACAGTTTGAGAGCTGTGTCTCAGAAAATGGCTTACCTATGGTGCTGATGGGTCATTCTTCGTGGCTGAGATTTAATTACCATTCCAGAAAAAATGCCATCAATGGGAAAACAAAACAAAACAAAACAAAACCCTACCTTACTAGCTTAATCAGGAATGAGTCTGAAGAATGCAAATAAGGAGGATAGTGTCTAATTATTTTTCCATTTTTATCTCCACCAAAACACATTAATTCTAAAATGTATTCTGAAAGATGAACATTGATTTTCAAATTGGGAGCTGAGATATGCGTGTGTGTTTCCTTTTCTCAGGAACATATGTTGCAGTGGGGCTGTTGTATTGTGGGGAGACAGGTGTTCCTGCTTTTATCTAATTTAAACGTATATCTAGGTCTAACTTTATACTTAAAATCCAAACATAACAAGATAAAATGCTTACAGCCATTTGTCCATTTAGAGGAAAAGTCTTTTGGCTGGCAAACTTTTTAGAGATGCAGACATTTTAAGAAGTGGCAGACATTCCTGGTCCAGGAAAGATCTAGGAAGCAAAATTTGGCAGGAGAAAGAGGGGGGAAGTGTGGCTTGCCCCAGAGCTTATTCCTAGATAACTTCCAAACAAATATTTAGGTCCATTCAATAAAAATCCAAAGGTAATTACTATAGTATATTTCTGTTTTGACTTATTTTTAATTCCTCAATGTTTCAAGCTTTTGCCATATTCACATATCCTTAAAATCTCCTAAGAGATAAGCTCTGGGCCAATCAGCATTTCTTTCCTATTTCTGCAGGCTCTAAGACTATCTTAGCAAAAATAAACAAAAACAAAACAATAAACAGGGGAAAGAAGCAAGGGAAAAGTGGCCCTCAGAGTATATCAAATAAAAACAGTCATTTCCACTGTAAGTACAAGGGATTAGAGGTAGAGGACCTTGAACTCATCTTTTCAAAATAGAGGTTAGCAGAAACCCTTAATACTGCCAAACTACTCAACAGAGAGTCAGCTGGGTCAGGATTTTTCTCCTTCCTTGAATTTGGGAAAGATCTTACAAAACTTCTTTATCTGTAGTCTTCAGACTTTTCAAAATCTGGAATTCACATTTTTGAAGGAATTGGTTTATCAAATTACATTTAACAATAAGTAATAATTCATTATGAAGTTCACTTTATGTGCCGATTTGGCAAGGTCAAGGTAACCAAATATTTGATCAAGCATTAGTCTGGAGAAGGCTGTGTAATATCCTCATTGTATTATTTTATTCATCAAATGACAATGAATTATTATTCATCAAAGATATATGTGTTACTGATAGGGAAAAAATCTGTTATAAGATGGCTGACGGGACTGATGGGGGAATTCCAGTCCCCACCCAAAAACTCCCCTTCCGGGTTCTTCTTCCTGCTCCTCTTGCCAGTGGTGCCAAATTACTACTAATGTGGAATGCGGAAGTAACAGACTGTACATTGTCCCCTCTGCTTACTCTGTGGGCTCAGACCTCTGGAGAGTTATCTCCTCTGAGCCTGCAGGTGTAAAATAAACCTCCTGCCTTCCACGATCTCTGAGTGCCGCTTGGTTCTTTTACATGGTGATCCAGACTGTTTCCATAACATTAGGAGGTAGAGAGAATGCATCTTCAACAACTCCAACATTAGTCTGAAATAAAAAAGGCAAAACTTGAATAAGTTATGCAGGGTACAAAAGGAAAACTCAAGGTCATAATAATTTTTCAAACAGAAACAGCTAAATGGCCCTACATGACACATTTTTTGCTCTAGAGGGGGAGAGCAAAAAGAAGAGGAGCAAAGAGACGGGGAAGATGGAGGAGGAAGAAAGGTGTCCAAGAGGTGGTGGAACATTAGCCAACATGCTGTCATCATTTATCAACCATTTGGTATGGAGGAATTAATGGAGCCAGTGTCAAATCGTGTTCAACATGGTGGGGAGGTGACAGAGGTGTGGGATTGCGCCAGGTGCATGAGGGTGTGGGGGAGATGGGCTGATCGCAACAGCTCTGAGTAAGTCAGAGGGCCTCAAGCTGAACTTTGCCTCTGACCAGTGTATAATTATCACACGTACTGTTTAGAATAGATTTAAGTTCAGCTAAGGAAAGGATGATTAGCTAGATGAGCATCTTTTTTTTTTCAGATATAATTTCCATTAGGTTTTTTAATCATGGCATATCCGTAGACATTTTGAGAGTAAAGATTGAATACCATTTGCCTAGTCCCGCATCTCTCATCTTACAGAGAAGAAATGGAGGCTATAGAGAAGGTTAATGTCTTTGACTGGACTGAGTCACAGAGTCACTCTGTTGGGAAAGTAAGTAGAGTTCTGTGCCATAAAATGGCTGACGAGATTAAAATAAGCTCTAGTTCCTAGTTTAGCTACTCCTGTTCCGGGTTCTTCCTGCCCTGTTTGCCGCAGGCGCTAAAGCCGCCCTGAATGAGGAAGATAACACTGTAAATTACCCTTCCCACTTGCATTCGGGCTCAGATCTTTGGAGAAACGGTCTCCTTGAGCCCGCCAGTGTTAAATAAATCTCTGATCCACCAAGATCTCAGAGTGCAGCTTGGTTTTTCCACCAGCGATCCAGCCTGGTTCTGTAACAACTCGACAACATTGACATTGGTTTTCAGGTTTTAGTCTGTGTTTTCAAGTTTCAGATTTTTTTTTTTTTGATTCTATAGAGTTTTAATATTCTTTCTAAGGGAATGCACGTACATGAGATTCACATTTGACTTGCTCTCAGCTTTCCCCATTCACTTTCTCAGAATTTTTTGGGAAATGTTTTCAATGGAAGATGTATTTTGCCTTAAAATTCTAGCCCCCTGACAGCACTTGAGTAAATTGTGTTTGTGGCTGTCAGAAACTCTTACGTGCCTGCTACCTGCAACATCACCTAATATGGTAGATTGGCCCGGTCTTTCTCTGACTTTCCTCTCTGTTCCACGTGGAATTTGGTAATCATAAGACAAATTCTTGGTAAAGAAGTATGAGGATGTGCTATGTATTGAATCTTGTGGCTTAAACAACAAGCTGGTAGCTCCCGAGTATGCAATTTGTCCCCAAGACCAAAAGTAAAAAAAGTTAATTTCTCAAAATTCTTCTTTTTCTTTTCTCTTGAAAAACAGCACCAAGGCAATGCATTCATTTGGGAATTAGAGGCCAGTCTGTGATTAAGACAATGGTTTAATCATGCAGGAAAGGATGGCCTGAACATTTATTTGTGTTCAATGAGCTGAGATAATTTCACCCCTCTTTCTAGATTTCCCAGAAAAGGATTTTTTAGGGCCATTCAAAAATGGAATGCCTTTAACACTCACCCTTTATTTTAAGGACCGAGAGGAATGTTTGAGTCATCCTAATTTCACAGAAATTTTCCTGAAAGGGGAGGAATGTGTCTCTTTGCTTTGCATGTCCTTGGCCTTAAATGTTCTGAGTAGATGGGGGAATTTGATGGCTTTTGTTCTAAAGTTAGCCCTCATTCTCTATTTCAGACTCAATGGGGGAAGGACTGAACTTTGTAATTAATACTCAGGAAATTAGCAATCAGCAATGGCAGGGAGATAAAATGAGTAAGTGGACAGATCTCAGCCGCCCCTGACTGGCAAAGGCCAGTGATTCCAACAGCAGCAGCAGAAACTCTTTATAGCTTGTTGTGAATCTTAAATGCACTCTCTTCAGCATCCCAGAAGTGTAAAGTTGAGTCTTGTTTTTGCCACTGTGCCTCTGGCTGCTTACCTTGGAGGTTTTTTAAAGGGAACAGTTGTTTTTGCTACATCAAGAAGTACTCTGATGAGCCAAAATTAGATTCTCCATTCGAATTCAAAAATATTTTTTCTTCTCCTCTTGCATAGAAATAATAGTACCTAAGAATTAGCTTTTGATCTGGCAGGGCTTGAGAGGGCAGGTTGTTTATAATAAGGGGCCATTAAAAAATGAAAATCGAAAATTTCTTGAGAGGTCAAGCTGTTTATTGGAGGAGTCATGAGCAAGAGTCAGCAGGGATCCTGCTCTTTGGGGACTCCTGATGTTGACCTTGTTACAAGAAGATCTTATTGGGGAGCACAATAAACTCTTGATTGACTCCATTATATACAAAAGTGACAGAATGTTCATAGAATTATAGATTCTAAAGGAATTGTTTCTGCACATAAATTCAAAGGAATTGTGTCTGCGTTTATGTCTTCAAAAGGATACGAAAAAAATGAATGTTCATCCGCCTTAACATTTAGGGCAATTCATTGTGTGTCATATACTCCGTTTCGGCCACTGCCTGGAGATCCTAAGATCAAACTTCTCTTACCCAATCCTGCCTTCTATACAGTAAACAGTCAGGAAACATGTTTGCCCACCAAGTGTAGCCAAGGGTGCAAGGATGTAAGAGCACATGCTCTGGGGGTCCCAAGCAGACCAGGTTTGGCCACTCAGAGCTGACAAAATACAAAGGCAGAGAGATGAGTGGAGGTGAAACAAGCAAGGGATTTATTTCAGAGAGACCAACCCTGGGAAGACAGAGGACCAGCATCTCAAACTCTGTCTCCAAAGTGCTGAAAATACTTCTAGGTTTATATAGTATAAGGAAAATGTGGGACAATGGTGGGTACTTGCAGGTGGACAGTGAAAATGAGGTTGACCATCGTCTTGGAGTCAATCATGAGCAGGGTCTTGCTGGCTCAGGGCAGTCCTTATTGCCTGAGGGGTAATTTCAGTTCCCCTCAGGGGACGCTTCACCCTCAGGGGCTTTTGCTTGAGTGAAGACACAAGTTGGAAAGAAGAACTTCATCAATTAGAATGTTTGAAGTCAAATGGAGGTGGTTGAAGCCCTCTCTCACAAGTGAGGCAACAGAGCCATCCTTGGGCCAAAGGCAATTCATGACCTCCATGGGGTTTTCTGTTCTGCCACTGTGTAACCTTTGTACTGTAGAGGTCATGGCATTTTTCTTATTTCCCATTCCTGGGTCTTTAACGAAACTCTATCTTCCTCTGGGTTCTTTGACTATTCACTTGCCAGTTCACAACTTTTCCCTCGTTGCCTATGTTATCTTAGACCAGGTCTGCCTCAGTCAATTATATCACCTCCTCACTCCTGTAGTCGTTTGAGTTTTCAGCGCTGTACCTTGAGGTTTTCTCAATGAGAAAAATCATAAAGTAACTTGTTCTTAATAATTGAACAGTAACACTCCCAAAGAGAGGCATATTTAACTCTATTTCTGGGAGATTATTCACTTCACTAGTTAATTCTTTTCCTCTGAAACAAGAAAGTTGGACTGGGTAAGTGCTTCTCAAGTTTGAGAATGCATAAAATCCACGTAAATAATTTGTTACAAATGTGCATTCCTAGGCCGTGATCTCAAAGTTTTTAATGATCTATTTCTCAACAGGTACCCAAGAATCATCATTTGAGCATGTATGTCAGGTAATTTTTGTTCAGATAATGTACGTACTATACCTTGAGAAATATTATTCTAGATGATTTGTATGAAAAATAGTATTTTTTTAAAGAAGGCGTTCACTGTACTTTGTCTTTCTTTTCTTTCTTTCTTTCTTTCTTTCTTTCTTTCTTTCTTTCTTTCTTTCCCTCTCTCCCCCTCTTCTCTTTTTCTATCTCGTTTTCTTTCTCCCTTTCTCCCTTCCTTTCTTTCTTTCCTCCCTCCTCCCTTCCTTCCTCATTCCTCCCTCCCTCCCTCCTTCCCTTCCTCCTTCCCTCCCTCCTTCCCTCCCTCTCTGTCCCTCTTTCTCTCCCTCTTCCTTCCTTCTTTTCTTCCTTCCTTCCTTCACAAAGGAGTTAAATGTCCAAATGAATATAGAACAAAATGAGCTCATGAGAATTCAGGCTGAGAGAATGTAGAAAAAGGAACTTTGAGGGGCATTTGGGTGGCTCAGTGGGTTAAGTGTCCAACTTCGGCTCAGGTCATGATCTCTCTGTTTGTGAGTTCAAGCCCTGTGTTGGGCCCTGTGCTGACAGCTCAGAGCCTGGAGCTTCAGATTCTGTGTCTCCCTCTCTCTCCACCCCTCCCCTGCTCATACATGTGTGTGTGTGTGTGTGTGTGTGTGTGTGTATGTGTGCTCTTTCTCTCTACCTCTCTCTCCCTCTCGAAAATAAATATAAAAAAGGAAAAAAGAACTTTGAAACAAATCACTCACAATTTTCTCTGTCTTTTTTTAAATGTTTATTTATTTTTGAGAGAGAGAGAGAGAGAGACACAGAATCTGAAGCAGGCTCCAGGCTCTGAGCTGTCAGCACAGAACTGACGCGGGGCTCGAACTCATAAAGGGTGAGATCATGACCTGAGCTGAACCACTTAACTGACTGAGCCACCCAGGTGCCCCAATTCACACTTCATTTTAAAGGAGTAAGAAAAAAAGGTTTTTTTTTTTCCCAAAGATGTTTTTAAAATATTTTTAAAAATACTGTGAAACAAATGAAATGCAGGAGCAGATTGTAAATTCTAAAGACTGTATTGATAAATTTTCCAAAACTGTTTACAGAGTAATCGTCTGTTCTTTTTCATCATGTGGTGCTACCACGCCTCCCATTGAGGCAGGATTTATGTAACTTCCCTTTGAATCTGGGTGAGCTGTGACTATGCTGTGTAACTTTTGGTGCTGAGTTATAAAGATGGCAGAGCTTCCACTTAGTACTTTCCAGAGCCTTGCTTTTGGAACCCAGCTGCTACCCATTTGAGGAAACCACCTATGCGGAAAGAACACCTGCGGAAGCCACGTGTAGGTAACTCAGCTGACAAGCCCAGCTCAGCTCTCAGCTGACAGAACCAATTTGCCGGCCACGTGAATGAGCCGTTTTAAGGAGCAGATCTTGGGCCCGCGTCAGACTATTCCATGGGACGCTACACAGAGCAGAGAAGCCTTCCCCGCTGACACCTCCTGAACCCTCCACATGCTGTAGGCTTGTGAGTTAAATAATTGTTGTGTTAGGTCACTAAGTTTTGAGGTGGCTTGTCACACAGTAACAAACAATTCAAACGACTTCTAAAATTTATAGCCTGGGTTAGCCAAGTGTAACGTTACACCACGAACTTGGAAATTAGACAGATTTAGGCTTACATAGTGTCTCCAAAATTACTTACTGGGTTACCGTGAGCAAGTTCTTAAATACTCTCTGAATTTCAGAGACTTTCTTTATAAAATGGCAGTAATACCGCATTACTTGGGGCTGTTTTCAGAATTACATGAGGTGATGAATGAAAAATATTTTTCTGCTTTATTTTTTTTTAATCCTAAGAATTTTTGTTGGTATGTATAAGGAGCATATATATATATATATATATATATATATATATATAGTGTGTATATATATATATATATATATATAGTGTGTGTATATATATATATATATACACAACTTGCATTTTTTTTGGAAATATGACTTATTTTTGAGATTCTTCCTCCTTTAAATACTAGGTAAATGAATGTTTAAATACTCTTAAACATTGTCCCTGTTAAGAGATTTTATTTCTTGATATCTAATAAGAAAGAGAACTAGTTTAAATTTTGCTCATGGAAGGAATTTTTTAATCTTTTGGCATTCGGCACATTTTTTTTTTTTAGAGTGATTTGTGGTTAGCAAATCTAATAGAGGCATAAGAATTTGAAAAGGAGTAAATATCTCTATTTGTTGATGATATGATATAGCATATCCAAGACTATATATGATAAGAGTTAACACAAATGATAAAAGAATTTAGGAAGGGAGGAAATATAAAATAACTAAATCCAAGTCCTCTAATATTTAAAAAATAACCAGTTAAAATATATTTGTGTATACTTTTTCTAGGGCTTGAACCTTTTTTCCTTGTGTTAGGTATTTATTTTTTCTAGTCTATAGTATATGGTCAAAGATACACAGATGGAAGTGAAAGTACTCTGAGGTACATAAACATTTCTATGTATTTCTTTTTTTATTTTTGAGCCACAAATTTAATTTTACAGATTTTTTTTGACAGCTTTATTAAGGTATCATTGACATTAAATGAATGCACATATTCAAAATGTATAATCGGGTAAGTTTTGAATGTCACTGTAGTTTGTAATTTCTAGAATTTTGTATAAATGGAATAATGCAACATACATTATCTTTTTTGGCTTATTTCACTCATTATAATTATATAGAAATTTATCCATGTCGTATGTGTCGGTAGTTTATTGCTTGTTATTGTTGAGTAGTATTCCATTGCATGAATGTACAATTTTTTTAGTCCAACTATTAATGGACATTTATTTACAACTGATAATTATATCTGCTTGTAGTTTTGCCTAGAAAAATAATGTTGCTATGCAAATTCACATATAAGGCTTTTATGGATATGTGCATTCATTTCTCTAGGAGTAGAGTTAAGAGATCACATGGAGGATATATACTTAAGTTCTTAAGAGAGTGCCAAACTTTTTAACAACATGAATGTTTCACCAGTAGTTTTAAGACCATCCACATTGTTACCAATGGCTGGTCAATCTTTTAAATTTCCCAACTATCTATCGTTCTGTTATATATTTATAATTTAATTCCATTGTGACCAGAGAAGTATTACTTTGTTTGAATATATTGAGAATGGTTTTATGACCCAGTTTATCTGTAGAGATGTTCCAAGTACACTTGGGGGAAAAATATATTCTATTCTTAGAGTGTTCTCAAAATGTCAGTTAGGTCAAGTGAATTGATAGGATTTTTCAAGTCTCCTTTACTCTTAGTGATTTTCTACTTTCTGTTCTATTACTTATTGGTACAGCAGCATTTTAATTTCTAACTATTGAGGATTTGTCTATTTCTTCTTGCAATTTTATCAGTTCATATGGATTTTGAAGCTCCATTATGCTTATAAATGTTTGACGGCTATGTCACATTGGTAACTTGATCCTTTTATAATTATGAGTTTATCTTCTTTACCTTACTAATATTCTTTACCAACAAATCTACTTTGCCAAATAGTAATATAACTACTCCACTTTTCTTGTGATTACTATGAACATTGTATATCTTTTCCCATCCTTTTATGTTTAACCTATTTGTGCCTTCATATTTGAAATTCCTTTCTCGTATATTATATAGTATATAATTGAATCTTGTGATTTTATCCAGTATGATATCTATCATTTAATTGGAATGTTTATATCATTTACATTTGATCTTGATTATATTAGGTTGAAATCTGTCTTATTTTGTTTACACTTATGACATTTATACTTTGTGGGGTTTTTTAAGGTATAATTGACCTATAACCTATCAGTTACAGGTGTACAACAAAATAATTTGTTATCTGTATACTTTGCAAAAGAATTATTACAATAAGTATAGTTAATATCCATCATTATACATAGTTACATTTTTTTTCTTTTTCTTCTTAATGGGAACTTGAAAGAGCTATTCTTAGTAATTCTCAAATATACAATACAATATTATTAACTATAGTCACAATGCTGTAAATTATATCCCCATGACTTAATTATTTTATAGCTGGAAGTTTGTACCTTCTGATCCTCTTTACCAGTTTAACTCCTCATCATCCAGCCTCTCCCCACCTTGCCCCCTGCAACTCTGGCAACACCAATCTGGTCTCTGTATCTATGAGCTTGTTTTATTTTGTTGTTTTTCTATGTGTAAGTGAGATCACATAATTGTCTTTTTCTCCTTGACTTATTTCACTGAGCATAATGCTCCAAAGTTCCACCCATGTTGTTGAAAATGGCAAAATTGCATTATTTTTTATAGCTAAATGGTATTCCATTGTGTATATCCAGTCATCCATCACTGGACATTTGCTTTTCATTATTGGCTTTTGTAAATCATGCTGCAATGAATGGAGCATATATCTTTTTGCATGTATCTTCTTGAATCACTGTTTTGATTTTCTTCAGTTAAAGCCTAGAAGTGGAATTACTGGATTATATGATAGTTCTATTGTTAATATATTGCAGAGCCTCTACACTATTTTCCATAGTGATTGCACCAATTTACATTCCAACCAAAAGTGAGCAAGGGTTCCCTTTCCTCCACATCCTTGCCAACACTTGCTATTTCTTGTCTTTTTTATAATAGTCATTCTAACAAGCATGAGGTGATGTCTCATTTTGTTTTGATGTGCATTTCCCTGATGATTAGTGATGTTGAACATCTTTTTGTGTACCTGTTAGCTATATGAATGTCTTCTTTAGAAAAATACCTGTTGAGTTAATCTGCCCATTTTTTAAAAATCAGGTTGTTTGATGTTTGCTATTGAATTGTAGGAGTTCTTTATGTTTTGGGATATTAAGTCCTTTTCAGATATATGATTTACAGATACGTTCTCAAATTTAGTAGAGTGCCTTTGTTTTGTTGTTGATGATTTCCTTTGCTGTGCAGAAGCTTTTTAGTTGGTAGTCCCACTTGTTGATTTTTGCTTTTGTTGAATTTGCTTTTGCTGTTAAATCGATAAAAACCATCAACAAGACCCATATAAAGGAAATGTACTGCCTATGTTTTCTTCTAAGTGTTTTATGGTTTCAGGTCCTACATTCAAATCTTTAATATATTTGGCATTCATTTTTTAAAAATTTGTTTAATGTTTATTCTTGAGAGAGAGACCCACACCGTGAGAATGGGGGAGGCACAGACAGAGGGAGGCACAGAATCTGAAGCAGGCTCCAGGCTCCCAGCTGTCAGCACAGAGCCCGATGTGGGGCTTGAACTCACAAACCGTGAGATCATGACCTGAGCCGAAGTCAGATGCTTAACCGACTGAGCCACCTATGGAATGAGATAAGAGTATAGTTTCATTATTTGCATGTGGCTGTGTAGTTTTCCCAACACAATTTATTAAATAGACTGTCCTTTCCCCATTGTATATTCTTGCCTCCTTTGTCATAAATTGACCATATATGTGGGGGTTGATTTATTGGCTCTTTATTCTTTTCCATTGATCTATGTGTCTGTTTTTACATGAATATCATATTTTGATGGCTATAATTTTGTAATATAATTTCAAGTCAGGGAGCATGATACCTCCAGCTGTGTTCTTTAAGCCTGCTTTGGCTACTTGGGATCTTAGGTGGTTCCATAAAAATTTTAGGGTTGTGTTCTATTTCTCTGGAAAAATGCCATTGGAATTTTGATAGATGTTGCGTTGAACCTGGAGATTGCTTGAATAGTACAAACATTTGAACAATATTCTTCTAATTCATGAGCATGGAATATTTTTCCATTTTATTTGTCTTGTTGTTTTCAATGTACAGGTCTTTCATCTCCTTAAATTTATTTGTAGGTATTCTTTTTGATGCAACTGTAAATGGAATTGTTTTCTCTTTCTGCTACTTTGTTATTAGTGTACAGATACACAACAGATTTTTGTATGTTGATTTTGTATTCTGCAACTTTACTGAAATTGTTTATTCTCCAGTTTTTTTGTGGTTTTTAGAATTTTCTATATATAAAACCATTTAACCCACAGATAGTGACAGTTTGCTTCCTTTCCGGTTTAGATGCCCTTTATTTTTCTTGCTTAATTGCTTTTGCTAGAATTTCCAACGCCATGTTGAATAAAAGTGTTGAGAGAAAGCATTCTTGTCTTGTTCCTGATCTTAAAGGAAGAGCTTTCACCTTTTCACTGTTGAGAATGACGTTAGCTATGGGCTTCTTATATATGGCCTTTATTACGGTCAGGCATTTCCTTCTATACCCACTGTGTTGAGAGTTTTTATCATGTGGATGTTGAATTTGTCAAATGCTTTTTTGCATCTATTAAGATAATCATCTAATTTTTATCCTTAATTTTGTTAATGTGGTGTATCAAATAATTGAGTTGCAGGTGTTGAATCACACCTGCATTCTTGTAATAAGTACCACTTAATCATAGTGTATGATCCTTGTAATGTGTTTTCGAAATCAATTTGCTAACATTTTGTTGAGGAATTTTGCATCTATGTTTATCAGGGATATTGGCCTATAATTTTCCTGTGACATCCTTGAGTGTTTTCTGATCAGGGTACAACTGGATTCATAAAAAATGAGTTTTGAAACATTCCCTCCTCTTCAGTGTTGTTGTTGTTATTGTTGTTTTGTTTTTGTTTTTTGGGGGGAGAGTTTGAGATGAATTGGTAATAATTCTTTTTTTTTTTTTTTTTTGAATGTCTGGTAGAATTCACTAGTGATACTGTCTGGTCTTGGACTTTTGTTTGTTTGAATCAGTAATCAAAAATCTTCCATCTCCTTACTACTATTTGGCCTTTTCAGATTTTTCTATTTCTGGGGTGCCTGGGTGGCTCAGTCGGTTAGGTGTCCGACTTCAGCTCAGGTCACGATCACGCGGTCAGTGAGTTCGAGCCCCGCATCGGGCTCTGGGCTGATGGCTCAGAGCCTGGAGCCTGCTTCCGATTCTGTGTCCCCCTGTCTCTCTGCCCCTCCCCCATTCATGCTCTGTCTCTCTCTGTCTCAAAAATAAATAAACGTTAAAAAAACAACAACAACAGATTTTTCTATTTCTTCCTGATTAAGTCTTCAGAGACTGAATGTGTCTAAAAATTTACCTGTTTCTTCTAGGTTGTCCAGTTTGTTGGCACATAATTCACATACGCTGATTATGATCCTTTGTATTTCTGTGGTATCAGTTGTAACATCTTTCATGTCTGATTGTATTTGAGTCCTTTTTCTTGGTGAGTCTAGCCAAAGGTTTGTCAATTTTATTTATCTTTGTATGAACCAGCTTTAAATTTCATTAATTTTTTTTGTTGTCTTTATTTCATTTATTTCCTTTCTGGTCCTTGTTTTCTTTCCTTCTATTTTTGAACTACTCTTTTCTTTTCTAGTTCCTTGAAGTTTAAAGATAGGTCACTTATTTGATAATTTGTTGTTGTTTCTTGAGGTAAGCCTTTATCATTGTGAACTTACCTATTAGAACTGCTTTTGCTGCATCACATAAATTTTGGTGTGTTGTATTTTCATTTGTCTCAAGGTTTTTTTTTCCCTTTGATTTCCTTATTGATTTATGGGTGTTTGGTAGCATTTTGTTTAACCTCCATGTATATGTGAACTTTCTAGTTTTCTTTCTATTGATTTCTGATTTTATACTTGTGATTGGAAAAGATGCTTGATACAATTCCAGTCTTAAATTTATTGAGACTTGTTTTGTGGACTAACATATGGTGTATCCTGGAGGAAGTTCCATGTGTACATGAGAAGAATATATATTCTCCGTTTAAATGAAATTTTCTGTATTTATCTGTTAAGTTCATCTGGTCTAATATGTCCTTTAAAGCCAATGTTTCCTCATTTATTTTCTGTTGGGGAAAATCTATCCATTGATGTAAGTAGGGTATTAAAGTTCCCTATTACTACTATATTGCTGTCTATTTATCCCTGTAGATTTGTTAATAATTGATTTATATATTTAGGTGCTCTATATTGGGAACATAAATATGTATAAGTTATATCCTCTGGTTGGATTGATCCCTTTATTATTATGTAATGCTTTTCTTTATCCTTATTACAGTGTTTGTTTTAAAGTCTGTTTTGTCTGATATCTTACAGCTACCTCAGTTTTCTTTTGGTTTCTATTTTAATGGAAGGTCTTTTTCCTTCCCTTCACTTTTAGTCATGTGTGTCCTTACATCTGAAGTGCGTCTCTTGTAGGCAGTATATAGATGGGTCTTGTTTTTAATCCATTCAGCCACTGTATGCCTTCTGATAGAAGAATTTAGTCCATTTACATTTAAAGTAATTATTGATACATACTTATTACCATTTTGTTAATTGTTTTTTGGCTGTTTTGTAGTTCCTGTCTGTTCATTTCTTGTCCTCTTCCTTTGTGGTTTGATGCCTTTTCTTAGTGATATGCTTAGATTCTTAATAGCTTTTGTGTTTCTCCTATAGGTTTTTACTTTCTGGTTACCTTAAGGCTTCTGTGTAACAGTCTAGTTTGAGTTGATAAGTTTGAATGCATTCTAAAACTTTACATGTTACTCCCTTCCCCTTCCATTTTTTTTATGTTTTTGATGATACATTTTACATCTCCTTATCCTCTGTGTCCCTTTTCTGATTACTGTAGCTCTAGTTGTTTTCCTTACTTCTCCCTTTAACCTTCATACTAGCTTTATAATCCATCATCTTTACTAGATATTTACCTCTTCACTGAGATCTGTACTTTAAAGTTTATTTTATTATTTTATTTATTTATTTTAAAGAGAGAGAGAAAGGTCATGAGCAGGGAAAGGGCAGCAAGAGAGGGAGAGAGAGAGTCCTAAGCAGGCTCTGCACGTTCAGCACAGAGCCTGATGTGGGGCATGAACTCATGAACTGCGAGATCATGACCTAAGCCAAAACCAAGAGTTAGACACTTAACCGACTGAGCCACCCAGGTGCCACTCATATGTTTTCTTGTTACTAATTAGCACCTTTTCTTTTCAGCTTACATAAGTCCCTTTAACATTATTATAAGACTGATGTAGTGACAATGATCTCCTTTAGCTTTTGCTTGTTGGAATCTTTTTAATTCTCTTTCAAGTTTGAATACTAACTTTGCTTGGATAAAGCATTCTTTGTTGGAAGTTCTTTTCTTTCAGCACTTTGAATATATCCTTCCACTCCCTTCTGGCCTGCAAAGTTTATGCTGAAAAATCTCATAGCACTACTGGTATTCTTGTGTATGTAACAAGTTATTTTTCTCTTGCCCCATTTAAGATTTACTCCTTTTTTTTCCTCAACTTTGAACATTTTAGTTATAATGTGTCTTGGCACGAAGCTCTTAGAGTTCACTTGTGGAATTCCTGAATTTGGATGTCTATTTTCTTTTCCAGGTTAGGAAACTTTTTAGCCATTATTTACTCAAATAAATTTCCTGCTTTTCTCTCTCTTCTCCTTCTGGGACCCCCGTAATCAAATGTTAGTCTGCTTGGTGTTGTCCCATACGTATATTAAACTGTCTTTATGTTTTTAATTTTTAATTTTTGATGTTCTGATTGCATGAGTTCCACTTCAAGATCACTGAATCTTTTACTGCATCTAGTCTGCTATTCAAATACCTCTAATTTATTTTTCAGTTGAGTTATTGGATTCTTCAGTTCTGGTGACTGTGTTGGGTACTTTATTATATTCTCTTTTTATTAAAGTTCTTACTGTGTTCATTTTTATTCCAAGTTTGGTGAGCATCTTTATGACCAATACTTTGAACTTCCTATTAGGTAAATTACTTACCTCTGTTTCATTAATTTTTTTTTAAGGTTTTATCTTGTCCCTTCATTTGGAACATATTTCTGTTTCTTTATGCTGTTTGTCTCTGTTTGTTTCTGTGTATTAGATGAAATAGCCACCTCTTCCAGTTTTAAAGGAGTAGCCTGATGTAAGAGATGAGTTATTCAAGCTTGCCCTAGCTCTTATTGTTCAAGCTTGCCCTAGCTCTTGATTGTACCTTGAACCTCTGTGATTGTCCAAGTAGCTTATTTTATTTTTGACAGCCTCCAGTTGTTGAGGCTGTGCCATGATCTCTCAGTGTCCCAAAGCAGGGAGTCTCCATCAGCACCAAATTCCACATTGATTGGAAACTAAACCTTCAGGCAACAGTTTTTAAAGTGTGTAAGTATGGGGGTACCTGGGTGGCTCAGTCAGTTAAGCATCCAACTTCAGCTCAGGTCATGATCTCATGGCTTGTGAGTTTGAGCCCCGCATTGGGCTCCATGCTGACCGCTCAGAGCCTGGAGGCTGCTTTGGATTCTGTGTCTCCCTCTCTCTCTCTGCCCCTTCCCCACTCATACTCTGTCTCTCTCAAAAATATGTAAACATCAACCAAATACAAAAGTGTGCAAATATATTCAGTCATGTAGAAATACAATTGGAAACCCCGCTAGCCTCCATACTAGATAATCTGGAGGTGTCCCTTGCGTGCCACTCACAAAAACTGGGGCTGTAAATGAGGGTGTAAGTTCCTTTCTGGGAGTACCAATGAGCTGGAGTGAGGCAGAGGGAGAATACAAAGATGGTGTCCCCCAGCCCGCATTCCCTGAAAGCGTGTGTGGGAAACCTAAAGCCTACCTGTCAGGCCTAAGCTCCAGGACAAGTAAATAGGCCTCTTGCACAGGTAGGCTGGGGGTATGGTTCAGTCTGCTGTCTATACGGTGCCCTGGAGGTTGTAGTTTGCCAAAATTTGTTTCTCTATTAAAGTTTCATGGTACACAGGAATGCAAGCCCCACCTGGCCACCAGAACTAGGCAGTCAAGGGATGTCACCTGTGTGGCAACTGAAAAAAACAGGGAACCAGACATAAAACCTGGGGCACCAGATATGGGTGATAGGTATGAGAGATACTGGTGCACTAGAGCATAGTAGAGAAAGAACACAAAGTGCCCATATTATGAGGTCTCTGGAAATGTTCATAGTCACCTCTTAGATGTGTGTTTAGCAATTTACCTCTCAGGCTGCAGCTATGATAATAAGCTTATAGAGTTCGTTCACAGAAAGACTGATCTCCTGGTTTTGTTGCCTCTTTCTGTTCCCTAAGCATAGTAGCTGTTCAAGAACTCTTAATTCATTGGTTACAGTCCTGTGGGACTGGTGAATATAAGCTGTACTGGCCACCTGAGCCAGGTGATATAGTGGTATCCTTGGCAGCAGCTGCAAAAATTAGGGAATCAGACAAGGGTATTAGTTCCCCTCTAGGAGATACTAGCGAGCTGGTTTGAGGGAAAGGGAGAGCACAACATTGTATCCACTAGCCTCTTTTCCCTGGGAACACCTCTGTATGGTAGGCCAGACCAGAAACCTGTCCCTTAGGCCAAAGATCTTGGACACACAAAAAGGCCTCTAACTCAAAAAGACTGGGGTATATTTTAGTTGGCAATCCATGCAGTTCCCTGAGGTTGGTACCCTTCCATGAACTCTTCAAATTGTTATAGTCCCATGGGACCCAGGAACACATGTCCCCTGGTCTCCAAAGCCCAGCAACCAAAGGATGTCTACTGGGCTAAAGCTACAAAAACTGGGGCACCAGACACATATAAAAGCTCCCCTCTAGGAGACACTGGCAACATGGAGCATGGCAGAGGGAGAGCATGAAGTATTATTTGCCAAGGGGAAAAAAAATATATGGTGGTTGCCAGCTTTAGCAAGGCAGAGGGAGAGCTCAAAGATGGTCCTGATCCTTGGAGAGTAAAGATGGCACCAGCCAAGGGAAAAAACAAATGGCTTTAGCAAGGTAGAAGAAGAGTATAAATTGGTGCCCAATAGCATTGGAGCCCAATGGTGAGAGAATATCTCAATAAGCCCCTTCCCCTCCAGCAGACACTTGAAGATTAGCAAATCGTCTTTGATCTCCTTCGAATCTCCTTCTCATAGAGTGTGGGTGCTTTTCAAACAGCTTTTTCTGTGAAGGGCCCTGTGGCAAGTGCATCTGTGTATAAGCTGTTGAAGCACATTTTCTCAGTTTGCTAGAGCTCCTTGGCTCTTGAGGGAGTGAGCCTCATTGGTTTTCAAGGCCAGATGTCTTAGGGGCTTTTGATTCAGCTGCAAGTATTGAAATCTGGGGTGCCCGTGTGAGGTAGGAACCATTTGCTTCTCAGAGAGAAGCTCTGGGTTTGTGAGATTCCCTCCTTGATTGTGGGTTGTTGCACCAGAGGTGGGGTTTATGGCAAGACTGCATCTCAGCCTCTTCTACTTGATTCCATGGGACTCCTTTCTCCTTTTCTGATGTGGAGGATCTGTTCAGCTAGTTTTCAGGTCTCTTGAAAGGGAGATTTTTCAGTGTGTGCATGGGAGGAGGTGAGTTCAGCACATCCCCAAGTCAGGTGGTGTTGGACCACCTCCACTACTTTGTTGTTGTTGTTCTTCTTCTTCTTCTTCTTCTTCTTCTTCTTCTTCTTCTTCTTCTGCCTTCTTTTGGATTGGCTGACTATTTAATACCCTTTTTTTGGCCTTTGAGCTAGAATTCTTTTTTTTTAATGTTTATTTATTTATTTTGAGAGTCAGCGCAGGGGAGGGGCAGAGAGAGAGAATAGCAAGCAGGCTCCATGCTGTCAGCACAGAGCCTAATGTGGGGAGCAGTCTCACAAACTGAGAGACCGTGAGCTGAACTAAAATCAAGAGTTGGACACTTTACTGACTGAGCCACCCATGCTCCCCTTAGCTATAATTCATTATATTGTATAAACAATTCTGTATATTGTTATAGTGGTCACTTTAGGATTCATGGTGTACATCTTTAACGTCTACTTTTAAGTGATAATATGTTACGGCACATATACTATAGCAAATTTACAATAGTATAGTTCATCTTTCTCTGCTTGATTTATATGCTGTGATTGTCATAAACTTTATTTTTACATACATTATAAAGCCCAAAGCACACTGTTACATACCAACAAACATACATGGCAGAAATAGTAGAATTTCAGAATCCTGTGCTGCTAGTATAATGCAGTGGAAAGAAAATTACCTTGTTATATGGTGTTCGTGCTGCCAAAAAAAAAATTCCTTGTGTAATCATGAGGAAATAATCCTACAAACCCTGATTGTGGGATATTTTATAAGACAGAGAGTAAAGAGGTGGGGAGAGGAAGGTGACAACGGAAAGGTGGAATGAAAAAGCAAATGTGCCAGGATTTTGTGTTGAATCTAAATGAATAGTAGACAAGTGTTAATGTATGACTATTCTTTCAATTTGTATATGCTAATTTTTTTGAAATTAAGGTTGTTTTTTTTTTTAAGCGGGAGATAGTTCTGATTATATCTCTGCAAGAATGTTCTTAACTGAACATTACTCACCATGATGAATCTTGTAGTAGATAAAGGGCTGAGATTGCTTGCTTGAGGGTATAATATTATAATGAAGTGGAATCTGCATAATCCAGCAATTTCATATTTTTTCACTTCAGGTTTCACTAATTGCATGGAAAGCATGTTGATGTATACAGGTTTTAATTGGCGACATCCACTGGAGGTCATTATATATTCGTTTTGAATCTCTATTTTCTCATCTGGGTTAACATCTATTTCACAAGACTATTGTGGTAATTAAAAGAAAGTATATATAAGTCATTTAATGAAGTGCTTAACACATAGTAAGTACTTTATCAATAGTAGGTTTCCTTTCCGTTGGATACTTTAGGTCCAGGTTTAGGTTAATGTGGATATACCATCCTCTCTGGGGACTGCAGTATTCATTGATTAACTTGCAGCCTGAATTACCCCTTTACCTACCATGAACTTTTAACTCCCTTCCCTGCCTCCAGTTGGTCACTTATACAGCCTTTGTACATCTATGTGAGTAGCACAGCAGATGAGAATTATTTTCAGTTTATCCATCTTTGTAGTCCTCATGTGCGTAGATGGGTGTCTTTTAGTTAGCAAGAGGTCACTGAATATTTTAGACTAACTGAACTGTGAAATTTGGGAAAGTATCTCAGCATCCTACCTTTCCTAACACTAGCAGATATTCTTGGAATACCTGAAAGTGCCATGATTTTTCACTCTATAATGAGTGTCTACAGAAGCCTGGAAAATCTTCTGACCTTAAGCATAGACCGTGAAAAGAAATGAAAGGGAAAGCAAAGAAAAGAAAGTCATTTATCAATATACTTGTCATCTTTTTCTAAGCCTTAATTAAAATTAATCTCTGTTTGGTGCTTTTAGGCTCTCTCTTTTTTTTTTTTTTTTTAGTGTTTTCTCTTTGATGAAGAAAAATGTGCTCATGGATGTTCAGATAAAACCTTTCATTTCTTCTCTCCCAATCTGTTTTGGAAAACTTTTCTTCTGTTTTGAAGCCTTGCCACAGTAAACAATTACCACCTCTAATTTAGCACTTTGTATACATAAATTTCACCAAGGAGCTTTGGTGCACTGCCAGGTCAGGCAAAGGTAAATGAACTAAAAAAGAGAGATGGAAAAACAAAAATGTAAACTTACTTTCTGTCACAGAGTTTCACAGAGTAAGAAGACAAGTCCATAGCCCTCTACAAAATAAGTCCCCAACTTCAGGCTCAAGTTATTTAAGCAGAAACCAAAATCACACAAAAAGGAAATAAAAATCTAAATATTCTAGTTTTTTTTTAAGGTTGAATTATCAGCATAGTACCACTTCCAGAAATGACCATAGCATTAGGTTGGAGACACCACTTGAGTAACGACATTCCAACTAATTTTTTCTGTATATTTTAGCTCTAAACAGCTGCAATAAACATTGTAATACCACATCACATTCAAACATGGCTTTATTTTACTGAGCAGAGAAGGAATTCTTCAGCACCTTTAGACCTAGTCTCAACTTCTGAAATACAGAAAAAGAAGCAATGACTAAGGGCTTTTTTTTTTTTTTTTTTTTTTTTTTTTTTTTTTGCCCTTACCGGGACACAGCTGAAAAGTAATATTGATGAAAAATCAATGTATCCCATGTTGCCAGCATGGGAATAAGAGTGCCAAGGGTATCCTTAACAGAACTGCCAAAGGAAACACTCTATTTAACTTTTTATTCCCATTCTACCAAGATTCAGAGCTTCACCAGGTAAGGTTCAATACCATCATTTATCAACTTAATGACAACAAACGTGAATAGGAGGAATTTGTGCCTGCTGAGAGCTGGTAGTGAGTTGCTCCTTCCTTCATTGGACCCACATTATCAATCCTATCTCCCCACTTTTTCTATGTTGTCTTCCTCTTCAACAAGGAGATTTAGGTATAGGTAGTATAGACAACCAACTTCAAAGTCTGGTTGGCCTGCAGCCTGCTACTTAATATTTATCAAACTGACTATTACTCTTTTTCTTTTCTCTTCTTTTTCTGGTTAAAATGCAGCTACCTTTGGAAGGAAATAATGGTTTAAGGAATTTAGGTCATTTATTATTAAGTGTGAATATGTTTCAGATGGTTTTCGATAGAAGATAGATGATATTGACAGGCATAAATATCTTTGGAAGTTAGCAAGGACGGAAATAGTATAAGATACGGGGGGGGGGGGGGGGCGTGGAAAGCTGATGCCAAGATATCACTGAGGAAGTGAGAGGATAAAGAGTTTATGCTCTGATTTTTCCCACCGTTTGCCTCTGTTTTCCTAAAATGGGGTCTGATCCTTTGGTGGTGGTTTCAGTGGTATATGTTCAACGAGGAGTTATTCTCTCCCTTCATAAAAACTACATATATATATTTTAATCTCTTTTACTTTCACAAAATAATAGCATTCTAGTTCAACCTGGGACCATACACTTACAGGCAAGGGTTTTTGCCATATTTACTTTTGTATTCTCAGGGGACACATACTTCAGTGATTTCTGGTAAAGTGAACTAACAAACTTCAGTTAATTGTTATTTGCCAACATCTTTCACTGCTAGTTCCCACTATTCATAATTCCTAGGAAGATCTTTCTGGCATTGCTTGCTGATACCTAGAGCAGACATTTGTTATCTGAACTCATTTGATGGTGGCTGTGTTCTCCCCAGTATGCTCGAATCCATGAATCAGGGCATAATCTCCAGTTCTTTCAGACTGATTTTTTTTTTTAACTATTCAGAGGAATTATTTCAAAAAACAATGAAGATGCAGTCCAGAGAGGGGTCAAGTTAGATATTTTGCCTCCTAAATCATGAAATTAAGCTAAGCTTAATTGTGAGTAGTTTTCTAATGCCATAGTTGAATGTTTCATGCATAAGTCCCTTTACATATCATCAAATATTGATATTTTGTACATTAACATCAAGGTGTTTTAGGATTTACCTTGTGAATGTGAATTCCTAATTGATAGGAGTTGTGAGAAGCAGCCAAGAGAAATTTTGGAGGCAAAATTGTTCAGTGATTTGTGTGTTTGCCTTCAACTTTGTATTACAATTGCTAAAATATTTGAGCTACAATAAGATAGCTGAACATTAAAGTCTTCTCAAAGATTTTTAAATTATTAACCTGACCTCTAGCTAATTTGTCAAATCATGAAATATTATCAGGAAAAAGTGGGCAAAAGGTAGTGGGGGAATTTAATTGCTAAATAATGTTTTAAAGGAGGGTAATTGGGGTGCCTGGGTGGCTTAGTTGGTTAAGGGTCCAACTTAGGCTTAGGTCATGATCTCACAGCTCGTGAGTTTGAGCCCTGTGTTGGGCAGAACCTGAAGCCTGCTTCAGATTCCGTGTTTTCCTCTTTCTACCCCTCCCGACTCATACTCTGTCTCCCAAAAAATAAGTAAACATTAAAAATTTTTTTTAAATAAACAAAATAAAGGAGGGTAATTCATACATTGGTTAAAGAGCTTAATTGTGTAATATTAATGTGAAATCCAGGAATATGGTATCTTATGGACACCATGTATAAATTAGAGTGCTCATCTGAATTTCTGTCAAGTATACACGAGTTATGACAATTGTGATTTAAAGAGAAAAGTACTTCCAAGGTATTACTTTCTACCTACTTATTGGATAATGTTTTGGCAATATGTACTATTCCCAATTTACTCTATCATTATGACTGTATAGCATTTGAACATGGATAATTAAAAATCTACTCAACTACTTGAATAAGAAAACTACATAAATATGAACTGCAATAGAAAAACATCCCATCATCACTAACAATCACACACACTTAGGTAGCTGTGCCAGTTTGCATGGCAGAATGTTAGCTCTGGGGAAAAGACTGTATAATAGTGTCAGTGAATCCTTTATATTGCCTTATGCTAGCAAAGAAAAGGTGGGTGGGAGTTGTTGGTTATATAAAATCCTGTAGATAAAAGTTGAAAAAATTCAAAGGAGTATGAACAACCTAATCTTAAAGAATAAATAGCTGGAAAATAGCCAAAGTTATTATATACGATTGTTTACTCATCGCACATACACACCCCCACACACACATACACTCACACACACTATGAATAAGAAAAACTGTCCTACCTTGCAGTGATACAAAAGTAGTTTTCTCTTTGATGGAAAAGATGTATACATAAAAGAGATTACTGGATAAGAAAGCATAATTACCAAGTAATACTACCAAATGCAACACAAAATTTGATAATGGGTTGGGTTTAAAGGATAGAAAGACAAAGACCAGAAAGAAGTCCTCCAAAAAGCAAGAACTTGAGCTAAGCTCTGGTTGCTTTCATAAAAGCAGAGAGAAAAATATAAATAATGAGGTAAGAGGTTCAGAGAAAAAAGAATGGCTGGCATTGATTTAATTGAAAGAACAATGGCTTGGAAAAAAAGTTTTATGGAAATATTGTACAAGTTACTCAATTTGAATTTTGAGTAGGTTAATATATGGGAAAAATAAAGTTTTGTATATGTATACAAACGGTTTTAGAAAATATTTCAAAATTGTTCACTAACTCAGAGAAAAGGAAGGAGGAGCAAGTGGGCACAACTCTAATCCCCCCCCAGTTTTATTAAATATTTGAGATACATCACTGTGTAAGGTTAAGGTGTACAATATAATGGTCTGATGTACAGATACTGGAAATGACCACCACAATAGTCTAGCTAACATTCATCATCTTGTATAGATAAAATAGAAAAATAATTTCCACATATCCTAGAGCAGTGATAATTATACTCAATATATTGTATGTTGTATGACTAGTACCTATTTATTTTATAACCAGAAGTTTGTACCTTTTGACCCCCTTCCTTCAATTCCCCTTACTCTCACCTGTAGCCACAAATCTGATCTTTTTCTATAAATTTGGTGGATTTTTTTTTTTAGATTCCACATATAAGTATTTATCTCTCTGACTTTTACACTTACCATAATGCCTTCAAGTTTCATCAATGTTGTCAAAAATGGTAGAATTTCCCTATTTTTTTTTTATGGCTGAATTATAGTCCATTTTGTCTGTGTGTGTATGTGTGTGTATGCATGTATACACAAACGTACCACAACTTCGTTTTTTTTTTTTTTTTTCAATATATGAAGTTTATTGTCATATTGGTTTCCGTACAGCACCCAGTGCTCATCCTGAAAGGTGCCCTCCTCAATACCCATCACCCACCCTCCCCTCCCTCCCACCCCCCATCAACCCTCCGTTTGTTCTCAGTTTTTAAGAGTCTCTTATGCTTTGGCTCTCTTCCACTCTAACCTCTTTTTTTTTTTTTTTTTTTTTCCTTCCCCTCCCCCATGGGTTTCTGTTAAGTTTCTCAGGATCCACATAAGAGTGAAACCATATGGTATCTGTCTTTCCCTGTATGGCTTATTTACTTAGCATAACACTCTCCAGTTCCATCCATGTTGCTACAAAGGGCCATATTTCATTCTTTCTCATTGCCACGTAGTACTCCATTGTGTATATAAACCACAATTTCTTTATCCATTCATCAGTTGATGGACATTTAGGCTCTTTCCATAATTTGGCTATTGTTGAGAGTTTTGCTGTAAACATTGGGGTACAAGTGCCCCTGTGCATCAGTACTCCTGTATCCCTTGGGTAAATTCCTAGCAGTGGTATTGCTGGGTCATAGGGTAGGTCTATTTATAATTTTCTGAGGAACCTCCACACTGTTTTCCAGAGTGGCTGCACCAATTTACATCCCTACCAACGGTGCAAGAGGGTTCCCGTTTCTCCACATCCTCGCCAGCATCTAGAGTCTCCTGATTTGTTCATTTTGGCCACTCTGACTGGCGTGAGGTGATATCTGAGTGTGGTTTTGATTTGTATTTCCCTGATGAGGAGCGACGTTGAGCATCTTTTCATGTGCCTGTTGGCCATCCGGATGTCTTCTTTAGAGAAGTGTCTATTCATGTTTTCTGACCATTTCTTCACTGGATTATTGGTTTTACGGGTGTGGAGTTTGGTGAGCTCTTTATAGATTTTGGATACTAGCCCTTTGTCCGATATGTCATTTGCAAATATCTTTTCCCATTCCGTTGGTTGCCTTTTAGTTTTGTTGGTTGTTTCCTTTGCTGTGCAGAAGCTTGTTATCTTCATAAGGTCCCAGTAGTTCATTTTTGCTTTTAATTCCCTTGCCTTTGGGGATGTGTCAAGTAAGAAATTGCTACGGCTGAGGTCAGAGAGGTCTTTTCCTGCTTTCTCCTCTAGGGTTTTCATGGTATCCTGTCTCACATTCAGGTCCTTTATCCATTTTGAGTTTATTTTTGTGAATGGTGTGAGAAAGTGGTCTAGTTTAAATCTTCTGCATGTTGCTGTCCAGTTCTCCCAGCACCATTTGTTAAAGAAACCGTCTTTTTTTTCCATTGGATATTCTTTCCTGGTTTGTCAAAGATCAGTTGGCCATACGTTTGTGGGTCTAGTTCTGGGGTTTCTATTCTATTCCATTGGTCTATGGGTCTGTTTTTGTGCCAATACCATGCTGTCTTGATGATGACAGCTTTGTAGTAGAGGCTAAAGTCGGATTGTGATGCCTCCTGCTTTGGTCTTCTTCTTCAATATTACTTTGGCTATTCGGGGCCTTTTGTGGTTGCATATGAATTTTAGGATTGCTTGTTCCTGTTTCGGGAGGAATGCTGGTGAATTTTGATTGGGATTGCATTGAATGTGTAGATAGCTTTGGGTAGTATTGACATTTTGACAATATTCTTCCAATCCATGAGCACGGAATGTTTTTCCATTTCTTTATATCTTCTTCAATTTCCTTCATAAGCTTTCTATAGTTTCCAGCATACAGATCTTGTACATCTTTGGTTAGATTTATTCCTAGGTATTTTATGCTTCTTGGTGCAATTGTGAATGGGATCAGTTTCTTTATTTGTCTTTCTGTTGCTTCATTATTAGTGTATAAGAATGCAACTGATTTCTGTATCCTGCAACTTTGCTGAATTCATATATCAGTTCTAGCAGACTTTTGGTGGAGTCTATCGGATTTTCCATGTATAATATCATGTCATCTACAAAAAGCGAAAGCTTGGCTTCATCTTTGCCAATTTTGATGCCTCTGATTTCCTTTTGTTGTCCGATTGTTGATGCTAGAACTTCCAACACTATGTTAAACAACAGGGGTGAGAGTGGACATCCCTGTCGTGTTCCTGATCTCAGGGAAAAAGCTCTCAGTTTTTCCCCATTGAGGATGATGTTAGCTGTGGGCTTTTCATAAATGGCTTTTATGGTCTTTAAGTATGTTCCTTCTATCCCAACTTTCTCGAGCGTTTTTATTAAGAAAGTTTGCTGAATTTTGTCAAAGGCCTTTTCTGCATCGATTGACAGGATCATATGGTTCTTATCTTTTCTTTTATTAATGTGATGTATCACGTTGATTGATTTGCGAATGTTGAACCAGCCCTGCAGCCCAGGAATGAATCCCACTTGATCATGATGAATAATTCTTTTTATATGCTGTTGAATTCGATTTGCTAGTATCTTACTGAGAATTGTTGCATCCATATTCATCAGGGATATTGGCCTGTAGTTCTCTTTTTTTACTGGGTCTCTGTCTGGTTTAGGAATCAAAGTAATACTGGCTTCATAGAATGAGTCTGGAAGTTTTCCTTCCCTTTCTATCTCTTGGAATAGCTTGAGAAGGATAAGTATTATCTCTGCTTTAAACGTCTGGTAGAACTCCCCTGGGAAGCCATCTGGTCCTGGACTCTTATTTGTTGGGAGATTTTTGATGACTGATTCAATTTCTTCGCTGGTTATGGGTCTGTTCAAGCTTTCTATTTCCTCCTGATTGAGTTTTGGAAGCATGTGGGTGTTTAGGAATTTGTCCATTTCTTCCAGGTTGTCCAGTTTTTTGGCATATAATTTTTCATAGTATTCCCTGATAATTGTTTGTGTCTCTGAGGGATTGGTTGTAATAATTCCATTTTCATTCATGATTTTATCTATTTGGGTCATCTCCCCTTTCTTTTTGAGAAGCCTAGCTAGAGGTTTATCAATTTTGTTTATTTTTTCAAAAAACCAACTCTTGGTTTCGTTGATCTGTTCTACAGTTTTTTTAGATCCTATATTGTTTATTTCTGCTCTGATCTTTATTATTTCTCTTCTTCTGCTGGGTTTAGGCTGCCTTTGCTGTTCTGCTTCTATTTCCTTTAGGTGTGCTGTTAGATTTTGTATTTGGGATTTTTCTTGTTTCTTGAGATAGGCCTGGATTGCAATGTATTTTCCTCTCAGGACTGCCTTTGCTGCATCCCAAAGCATTTGGATTGTTGTATTTTCATTTTTGTTTGTTTCCATATATTTTTTAATTTCTTCTCTAGTTGCCTGGTTGACCCACTCATTCTTTAGTAGGGTGTTCTTTAACCTCCATGCTTTTGGAGGTTTTCCAGACTTTTTCCTGTGGTTGATTTCAAGCTTCATAGCATTGTGGTCCGAAAGTATGCATGGTATGATTTAAATTCTTGTATACTTATGAAGGGCTGTTTTGTGACCCAGTATGTGATCTATCTTGGAGAATGTTCCATGTGCACTTGAGAAGAAAGTATATTCTGTTGCTTTGGGATGCAGAGTTCTAAATATATCTGTCAAGTCCATCTGATCCAATGTATCATTCAGGGCCCTTGTTTCTTTATTGACTGTGTGTCTAGATGATCTATCCATTTCTGTAAGTGGAGTGTTAAAGTCCCCTGCAATTACCACATTCTTATCAATAAGGTTGCTTATGTTTGTGAGTAATTGTTTTATATATCTGGGGGCTCCTGTATTCGGCGCATAGACATTTATAATTGTTAGCTCTTCCTGGTGGATAGACCCTGTAATTATTATATAATGCCCTTCTTCATCTCTTGTTACAGCCTTTAATTTAAAGTCTAGTTTGTCTGATATACGTATTGTTGCATCCACGCGACTCCTGAAACAGAATGCTACGGGCACCAGTGACAGTTGCAACAAAGTTTATTACAATGAGAGGCAAGGCCGACCGATTGGGACCAACACTCTTGATAAGAGTGTGGCCGACCGATCGGGACCAACACTCTTGATAAGAGCGTGGCCCCGAACAGCCGGGGTACAGAGTTTTTAAAGCCGATCACATCGTTTTATCATTATCTGGGAACAGAACAGAGAAACAGTTCCCAGATGAGTTAGAAACAGTTGCCAGATGAGTCAGAAACAGTTATCGAATGAGGTGATTATTTTAAACTTTCTGCCGCTAAGTTGCAACCAGTGGATCTCCTTGACCTTGTCTCTGACGCTCTTTTTTGAGGTTTTGTTTCCTTCATTGGTAAAGCCTGATTCACAAGAGTATGAAGTATGATTTACAAGAGTAAAAGCAAGGTTGTTATCTTTTGACCTTCAGTGTCAGAACAAAGTTGTTATCTTTCAAGCGAAGCGTTAGCCCTACAGTACAATTTAACTTTTACAGTATGGCTACTCCAGCTTTCTTTTGACTTCCAGTGGAATGATAAATAGTTCTCCATCCCCTCACTCTCAATCTGAAGGTGTCCTCTGGTCTAAAATGAATCTCTTGAAGACAGCAAATAGATGGGTCTTGTTTTTTTATCCATTCTGATACCCTATGTCTTTTGGTTGGCACATTTAGTCCATTTACATTCAGTGTTATTATCGAAAGCTATGGGTTTAGAGTCATTGTGATGTCTGTAGGTTTCATGCTTGTAGTGATGTCTCTGGTACTTTGTCTCACAGGATCCCTCTTAGGATCTCTTGTAGGGCTGGTTTAGTGGTGACAAATTCCTTCAGTTTTTATTTGTTTGGGAAGACCTTTATCTCTCCTTCTATTCTAAATTACAGACTTGCTGGATAAAGGATTCTCGGCTGCATTTTTTTTTCTGTTCATCACATTGAAGATCTCCTGCCATTCCTTTCTGGCCTCCCAAGTTTCAGTAGAGAGATCGGTCATGAGTCTCATAGGTCTCCCTTTATATGTTAGAGCATGTTTATCTCTAGCTGCTTTCAGAATTTTCTCTTTATCCTTGTATTTTGCCAGTTTCACTATGATATGTAGTGCAGAAGATCGATTCAAGTAAAGTCTGAAAGGAGTTCTCTGTGCCTCTTGGATTTCAATGCCTTGTTCCTTCCCCAGATCAGGGAAGTTCTCAGCTATTATTTCTTCAAGTACACCTTCAGCACCTTTCCCTCTCTCTTCCTCCTCGGAATACCAATTATGCGTATATTATTTCTCTTTAGTGCATCACTTAGTTCTCTAATTTTCCGCTCATACTCCTGGATTTTTTTTATCTCTATTTTTCTCAGCTTCTTCTTTTTCCATAATTTTATCTTCTAGTTCACCTATTCTCTTCTCTGCCTCTTCAATCCGAGCTGTGGTTGTCTCCATTTTATTTTGCAGTTCATTGATAGCATTTTTTAGCTTCTCCTGGCTGTTCCTTAGTCCCTTGATCTCTGTAGCAATAGATTCTCTGCTGTCCTTTATACTGTTTTCAAGCCCAGTGATTATTTTTATGACTATTATTCTAAATTTACTTTCTGTTATATTGTTTAAATCATTTTTGATCAGTTTGTTAGCTGTTGTTATTTCCTGGACGTTTTTCTGAGGGGAATTCTTCTGTTTCGTCATTTTGGATAGTCCCTGGAGTGGTGCGGGACTGCGGGGCACTTCCCCTGTGCCATCTTGAATAACTTGCGTTGGTAGGCAGGGCCACAGTCAGACTGGCGTGTGCCTTCTCTTTCCCACTCCTACGGGCGGGATTCACTGTGGGATGGGGTGGCCCGTCTGGGCTACTTGCACACTGCCAGGCTTGTGGTGCTGGGGATCTGGCGTATTAGCTGGGGTGGATCGGCAAGGTGCACAGGGGCGGGAGGGACAGGCTCAGCTTGCTTTTCCTTAGGTGATCCGCTTCAGGAGGGTCCCTGCGGCACCGGGAGGGAGTCAGACCCACTGAAGGGATGGATCTGCAGAAGCACAGCGTTGGGTTTACGCGGTGCAAGCAAGTTCCCTGGCAGGAACTGGTTCCCTTTGGGATTTTGGCTGGGGGATGGGTGAGGGAGATGGCGCTGGCGAGTGCCTTTGTTCGCTGCCAAGCTGAGCTCTGTCGTCCGGGGCTCAACAACTCTCCCTCCCGTTGTCCTCCAGCCCTCCCGTTGTCCTCCAGCCCTCCCGTTGTCCTCCAGCCCTCCCGTTGTCCTCCAGCCCTCCCGTTGTCCTCCAGCCCTCCCGTTGTCCTCCAGCCCTCCCGTTGTCCTCCAGCCCTCCCGTTGTCCTCCAGCCCTCCCGTTGTCCTCCAGCCCTCCCGTTGTCCTCCAGCCCTCCCGTTGTCCTCCAGCCCTCCCGTTGTCCTCCAGCCCTCCCGTTGTCCTCCAGCCCTCCCGTTGTCCTCCAGCCCTCCCGTTGTCCTCCAGCCCTCCCGTTCTCCGAGCAGAGCTGTTAGCTTATAACCTTCCAGATGTCAAGTCCCCCTTGCTGTTGGAACACACTCCGTCCAGCCCCTCCACTTTTGCAAGCCAGACTCGGGGGCTCTGCTTGGCCGGCGGGCCACCCCTCTGCCCCGGCTCCCTCCTGCCAGTCCATATAGTGCGCACCGCCTTGCCGGCCTTCCTACCCTCTTCCGTGGGCCTCTCGTCTGTGCTTGGCTCTGGAGACTCCGTTCTGCTAGTCTTCTGGTGGGTTTCTGGGTTATTTAGGCAGGTGTAGGTGGAATCTAAGTGATCAGCAGGACGTGCGGTGAGCCCAGCGTCCTCCTACTCTGCCATCTTCCCAGGACCCGTACCACAACTTCTTTAGTCATTTATCCACTGATGGATACATAGTTTGTTTCCATGTCTTGGTAATTGTAAATAATGCCATATCGGTGGTGGTAATACAGTGTCTTTTGAGTTGTTTTCATTTCCTTTGGATATATTCCCCGAAGTGAAATTTCTGGATCACATGCTAGTTCCATTTTTAACTTTTTCAGGAAACTCCCTATTGTTTTCTATAGTGGCTGCACCAGTTGATAACCTCATGAACAGTGCATCAGGGTTCCCTTTCTTCCACATACATGCCACCATTTGTTATTTCTTGCGTTTTGGATGAGGGTCATTCTAATAGGTATTAGGTGATAATTCATTTTGCTTTTAATTTGAATTTCTCTGAAGACTAGTTATGTTGAGCAATTTTTCTTGTACCTGTGCCCATTCCTATATCTTATTTAGAAAAAAAAAGATTCATGTCCTTTGCCCCTTTTTAATTGGATTATTGTTGTTGTTGTTGTTGTTATTGAGTTGTATGAATTCTTTATATACGTTAGATATTAAGCCCCTATCAGATATATGGTTCGCAAATATTTTCTCCCACTTTTTGGTTGACTTTCACTTTGTTGATGGTTTCCTTTGTTGTGCAGAAGGTTTTTAATTTGAGGTTATCGTACTTGTTTATTTCTGATTGTGTTGCTTGTGCTTTAGGTGTGATTTCCACAAAATCATCATCGAGACTCCTGTCAAGCTTTTCCCCTATGTTTTCTTTGAGGAGTTTTATGGATTCAGGTCTTACATTTAAGTCTCTAATCCATTTCTATTTAACTTTTGTTAGTGGTATAAGATAGGAGTCCAGTTTTACTCTTTTGCATGTGAATATCCAATTTCTCCGGAACCATTTATTAAAGAGACTGTTCTCCATTGAATATTCCTGGCTCCCTGGTCAAATATTAAATGTCCATATATACTTTTATTTCTGGGCTCTAAATTCTGTTCTCTTGGTCTAGTTATGCTTTTAATGCCAGTTATATACTGCTCTAATTACTATAGCTTTCTAGTGTAGCTTGAAATTAGGAAGTATGATGCTTCCTGTTCTTTCTTTCTTAGGATTTCTTTGGCTAATTGAAGTCTTTTTGTGGTTCCATATACTTTAAGGATTTGTTTTTTTCTGTTTCTGCAAAAAAATGTCATTGGTCTCTTGAAAGGGATTACGTGGGATATGTAGATGGGTATTGATAGTATGGACATTTAACAACATAAATTTTTCCAGTCTGTGAACTGGAATATTCCACTTAATTGTATTATCTTGGATTTCTTTCATCAATGTCTTGTAATTTTCAGAGTGAGTATTTTTCACATCCTTGGTTAAATTTTTTCCCAAGTATTTTATTATTTTTAATGCCATTATAAATGGTAACAGTTTATTTCTATAGAAAATTCATTATAAGTGTATAGAAACACTACTTTTTGAATGTTAATTTTGTATCCTGTAACTCTACTGATTTTGTTGATTCAGTTCTAACACTATTTTGGTTGAGTCTTGGATTTGCTACCTATAAAATCATGTTATCTGAAAAGAGAAAAATTTTACTTCTTCCATTCCATTTCTGATGGCTTTTCTTTTTCTTAACCTGATTGCTCTAGCTAGGACTATGTTCAATGGGAATGTCACGAGTGGGCATCCTTGTTATATTCCTGATCTGAAGAGGAAAGTTTTCACCTTTTTACTATTTAGTATGATGTTTGCTGTGGGTTTGTCTTCTGTGGCCTTACTATATTGAGATATGTTCTTTCTATGCCTAAAGTGCTTTTATCTTGAATGGATGTTGATTTTTGTCAAATGCTTTTTCTGTATCTATTGAGATGATCATATGGTTCTTTCATTCTGTTAACATGATATATCCCATTGCTTGACTTGCTTATTTTGAACCATCCTTGCATCTCAGGAATAAGTCCCACTTGATTTTAGTGAATGCTTTTAATGTGTTGCTTAATTCAGTTTGCTGGTATTTCATTGAGAATATTTGCACTCATATTCATTGGGGAATTTGGCCTATAGTTTTCTTTCTGGTAGTATCTTTACCTGGCTTTTGTTCAGGATAATCCTGGCAGTATAAAATGAGTTTGAGTGTGTTCCCTCCTTTTTGATTTTTTGGGAGAGTTTGAGAAGGATTGATGTTAATTTCTTTTAAAATACTTCTTTTAAATTTGACCTGTGAAGCCATCTGGTCCTAGGCTTTTCTTTGAGTCAGTAGTAAAAAATCACCCAATCTCTTTACTAGTAATCAATCTATTCAGATTTTCTATTTCTTTTTGAGCCAATCTCCATAGCTTGTATGTTTCTAATATTCCCACTTATTCTAGGCTGTCTGGTTTGTTGGTGTATAATTCATAGTAGTCTCTTTGATTCTTTGTATTTCTGGTATCATTTGTAAGGCCTCCTTTTTCATTTATAATTTTGTCGATTTGGTCATCTCTATTTTTGCCCTGGGCAGTATTGCTAAAGGTTTGTCAATTTTGTTTATCCTTTCAGAAAACCAACTCTTAGTTTGATTACTCTTTTCTGTTGTTTTTCTGTTCTTATTTCATTTCTATTTCTGCTCTAACCTTTATTATTTCCTTCCTTCTGCTAACTTTAGGTTTGATTTGCTCCTCTTTCTTCAAGGTGTAGAGTTAGGTTGTTTATGTAGCTGTGGGGTTTGTATGTTTGTTATTTTGGTTTTTTTTTTGTTTTTTTCTTTTTTTTTTGTTTTTTGTTTTTGTTGTATTTTGTTCTGTTTTGCTTTTAAATGTAGACATTTATTGCTTTTAACTTTTCTTTTCCCATAAGTTCTGATAAGTTATTTCCTGTTTCATTTGTCTCAGATTTTTTTTTAACTTTAATTCTTTGATTGATCTGATCCATTGGTTGTTCAGGAAAGTGTCATTTAATTTCCATGTGTCAAGATTTCTGGTCATATCATCATGGTCAAAGAAGATACTTGGTATGATTTCAGTTCTTGAACTTGCCAAGATTTGTTTTGTGGCCTAAAACATGGCCTTCTTAGAAAATGTTCCATATTTGTTTAAAAAGAATGTATATTCTTCAGTTAAGCATCTGGCTCTTGATTTCAGCTCAGGTCATGATCTCATGGCTCATGGGTTCAGGCCTCGCATCAGGCTCCATGCTGATGATGCAGAGCCTGCTAGAAAGTGTTCCATGTATGTTTAAAAACAATGTATATTCTTCAGTTAAGCATCTTGCTCTTGATTTCAGCTCCGGTTATGATCTCCTGGTTCGTGGGTTCAGGCCTCACATTGGGCTCCATGCTGGTGATGCAAAGCCTACTTGGGGTTTTCTCTCTCCCTTTCTCTCTCTCTCTCTCTCTCTCTCTCTCTCTCTGCCTCCCTCCCTCCCTCCCTCCCTCCCTCCCTCCCTCTCCCCTCAACTGACTGCCTCTCTCAAGATACATAAATGAACTTAAAAACAAAGAAGAATTTATATTCTGTTGCTGGATGGAATGTTTCATATATGTCTGTTAGGTCCATTTGTTCTATAGTTTCTTTATTCTCTGGGTGAATTAACCTTTTGAGAATTGACCCTTTATCATTCTATAATGGCCTTCTTTGTCTGTTTTTATTTATTTTTTTTCCTTTGAGAGAGAGCTAGCTAGCAAACATGATTAGGGGAGAGGCAGAGAGAGCAGGAGAGAGTGAAATCCCAAGGAGGCTCTGCACTGAGCCCAATGCAGGGCTCAAATCTACAGAACCATGAGATCATGACCTGAGCCAAAGCCAAGAGTCAGAATCTTAACCAACTGAGCCACCCAGCCACCCCTCTTTTTTACCATTTTTAGTTGAAAGCCTACTTTGTCTAATTTAAGTATAACTATCGCTGTTTTTGTGGTTGTTCCTATTTGTTTGAAATGTCTTTTTTTTTTTTTTATCTGTTTACTTTCAATCTATGTGCGTTGCTGAGGCTAAAATGAATCTCTTATAGGCAGTATATTATGGGATATTGTGTGTTTTAAATCCATTCAGCCATTCTGTATCTTTTGAGCATTTAATCTGTTTATGTTTAAAGTAATTGTTGTTAGGTAAGGACTTACTGTGGCCATTTTGTTAACTGTTTTCTGGTTGTTTTTTGGATCTGTTGTGCTTTGTTTCTTACCCTGCTATCTTTTTCTCCTGTTTTGATGTCTTTTGACGTCAGTATTCCTTGACTTTGTCATGTTCATTTTTGTGATTGGTACAGGTTTTTCCTTGTTGTTACTATGGGGCTTACATAAAGTATCTTAAATTATTAATACCTCTTGAAGCTGAAAACAACTTCAATGGAATTCCTAAATGTTCTACTTCTCTCCCTCACATTTCATGTTATTGCTGTCAAAGTTTATGTATTTTTAATATTGTGTAACTAATAACAGATTTTTATAGTTTATTTTTACTCTGTTAATTCTTTAAAACTTTTAAACTGGAGTGGTAGGTGAGTTATGAACCATCCTTACCCTATTATAGATTCTAACTTCGATAGATGGATGATAACTTTTTATGTTTACCATGAACAGTGTGGTTTTTTTTGTGTGTGTGTGTGTGTGTGTGCTACATTTTAATGTTTTTATGATGTTAATTCGTGTCTTTTTTCTTTCACTTAAAGAACTCCCTTTAGCATTTCTTATAGGACAGGTCTAGTGGCAGTGTACTCCCTCAGCTTTTATTTATTTTTTTGGAAAGTCTTTATCTGTACTTTGTTTCTGAAGAGCAGCTTTGCTAGGTATAGAATTCTGGAATTAATTTTTTTCAGTCCTCTGAATATGTTATCACATTATCTCCCCACATAAAAAGTTTATTGAGAAATCTGCCTATGTTCTTACGGGACTTCCCTTGTGTGAAACTTCTTTCATCTTGCTGCTTTTAAAATTGCCTTTGACTTTGATAATTTATTTACAGTGTGTCATAGTGTAGCCCCATTCAGGCTATTCTCTTATTGGATAGGACTGCTCGTTTGGTTTCCTACCCAAGTGGGTAGGATGGGCTCTGCAGTTGCCTGGATTTTTTGGTCAGGCCTATTACATTATCAAGTTTTGGGTACTGCAGATGTCCCTTTAACAACATAGATTTGAACTGCACAAACCTACATATATGTGGATTATATAAATACAGAACTGTAAATAGATTTTCTCTGCCTTATGATTTTTCTTAGTAGTTTTTCTCTAATTACTTTATCATAAGAATACAGTATATAATACATATAACATACAAACTATGTGTTAGTTTACTGTGTTATCAGTTAGGCTTTCACTCAACAGTGGGCTATTAATAACTAAGTTTTGGGGGAGTCAAAGTTATACACAGATTTTCAACTGCTTGGGAGACTGGCACACCTAACACCCATATTCAAGGGTAATGATAGATTCTGTAGTAGATCGGGCTGTGAATCTGGTTTCCTGCTCTGGTGGAGCAGCAGGACAGGACCCACAGCCATGCTTGGGGACCCAAATCAAGAGAGTGTGCACTGAATTCCCTGGTTAGGTGAGACTACCAGTTTTGCTGTGCAAATGGGAAAAGTTGTGGGCTATGTTCTCTTTTCAAGTGCCACTGTAAGCAGGGCTGTTGGATGGACTGTGCATCTTTGTATGTGCTTTGGTAAAGCTCCTTGGTCATTGAGGCTAAAGGCTGGATTCAGCAATGAGTGGGGTTATGAATTATTTTCCCTGCCTGGGCCCAGTGAGAGAAGGACTTCTAAAGATGGTAAAGCACTTTGTTGTCTTAAACCAACCAATGCCCCAGGTTTGCCGCTGAACAGGGCCACTGGCTTTGCACTGTGCATCTCTCAGCTTGAGCATTTATGGCTTATGCAGCTTCCAGCTATTTTCATCAGCCCTTCTGGTCAGATGGGTCTGGGAGGCACTCTCCACAGCAGGTGGGGCTGTCTCAGTGCCCTTGCCTGAGTAGGAGCCACTTCAGGCCTCTCAAGTTTTCCCAAATAGGCTTTCTGGTCACAGTTGTCTGGGAGCCACCCTCAGCCATGGCTATGAATTAATCCCAATGCCCAGGCATACTGGAAGAATACTCCAAACCCAGTACCGACTTTATCCTAAGGGCTAACAACTCTGCCTTGATAGTGTTCTTGAACAACCTTTCTAGTTAGATGGAAGAATAGCTTCTAGGTCTTCTTGCCAATACTTGTGGTCTGGTAGAGCACAGGAGCCAGAACCCTCGTTCTTGGCTATGAATTAATCCCCCTGCCTGGGCCTAGTTGGGGAACCTTTTATGCCTGGTACTGGCTTTGCTCTGATAGTGATGAGCTCTGCCTATCCACCCCTCAGCTTGAATGTTGCTAGGCTACACAGCTTCCCTGTGCTTTGACCAGATCCCACTAGCATATAGGGCTGCATCTCAGCTCCCTGCTTTGGTGTGGGCAAACCAGACGCTAGGGCCATAAAAGCTTGTTTGAGGACCTGATGGCATTTCTGTACCCCATTGAATTCCCAGGTCAGAGTGGGCTCCCTCCCACCCCACTTTGTTCTTCAGATGAACAAAATTTTGGTTGGGATTACTATTTGGGTACTCTAGGTATGAACTCAATATCCAATATCCATGTACTAGTTGTTGCAAACCCCTTTCTTGCCTTCAGTCACAGTCTGATTCCCAACAGCTGGGCCCCACAGATTCTCCTTTAATCCACATCAGGTGAGACCAGACTAGGGGCTCCAATAAAGCAACTCACAGTGCTGGAGGGTCTGATTGTCCCCTTTCCAGGCTTTCTTTTCTCATTGGAAGAACTAGAGATGTCCCTGCATGGTAATGCGCTGGCCTGGTAATGGTGGCCATGGTAATGGTGGGGGGCGAGGTGGTCAGTATATAGCTACTCCTTTTACCTTTCTAGTGCAGTCTCTCTCGGTCTCTGTGATACAGGAGAGTTCTTTAGCTTCACCCCTATGTTACAGAATTCTCTCAGTTATGTCTTGTTCATGGATAGCTGTTCTTGGGAAGGAAAGCAAAGTCAGGAACAACTTAAATCACCATCTTGGTGATGTCACTCTAGGTATCTGATTTTAGGAATAGGTGTCCAAGATAAGAAAAGCCCAGGGAAGTACTAAGAGAGTGGACCATGGATTGTTGCTATAGCAATGTTCTCAACAGTTTTATTATAAGTGATTGTATTGTATCACCTGTACTGAGTGACATGACCAGGTGATCTATTAGACTCATCTATGAGACGGAGGAAACTCAACTCCATCTATTTCAGAACCTTTGGTGTTAAGTATCCAGCCCAAGGAAGACTCAGACTTCCTTCTGTTACACTCTATCACATAGGATATCTTATTCTAATAATTTGGGTGTTCTGTAAACCCAACTGCGGATCCCTGGAAATCTATACCTAGATTGGTATGAGTGTGTTTTGGAAGGTTTGGGGAAAGGAGTTAAACAAGCTTGAGATTCCAGAGCTGTAGAATATTACATAAAAATGGTATTACAAATTGTGATGAGTGCTATGAGAGTAAGAAGTATAATAAGATTTTGAAAAAGGAGTATCAGCTTTAGATTAGGAGAGGCATGGAAGTTATTTTGAAGAAGGGGAATGTAAATCAAATCAAGGGTTAGGTAAATAATCAAGAAAAGAGCACTTTTGGCCTTGAGGCTCGTATGGATGAGAGTTCTGAGGTGGTAAATATCTAAGAAAAGTAGACAAGATGAAGCTGAAGAAATGTAAGTTTCAGATCATAGAGACCTCTATAGAGCAGGATGAAGATAAGAAATATTGTCCCCCCAAAAATGCCATTGAGAAGTTTAATCATTTTTGCTAGTTCTCATTATTTGTGATTCAAAAATATCACATTGTCTTCTTTGCGGAGAAGAGTTTGGTGATGGGTAGAATTAAAAATGATGAGATGTGGGGCACCTGGGTGGCTCAGTTAGTTACGCATCTGACTTCATCTCGGGTCATGATCTCACAGTTTGTGAGTTCAAGCCCCACATCAGGCTCTGTGCTGTCAGCCCAGAGCCTGGAACTTGCTTCAGATTCTGTGTCTCCCAGTCTCTCTGTCCCTTCCCTGGTCACACTCTGTCTCTCAACAATAAATAAATGTTAAAAAATAAAAATAAAAATAAATAAAAATGATGAGATGTGAGGAGTTAGGAGACATTGCATAATTCCAGGTAGGAGATAATGATGACTTTTACTAGAGTGATAAATGAGGGGGAAAAAAAGTAAGAAAGAATGTGGCCTCAATTATCTCCCAATATCTGGCATGAGACATTGGAGAGATGAAGGTAACACTCAGATATTAGTCAAAACGGTTACTGCTTATCAGTCTCTGAAAAAGATTTGCTCTGTTTCAGCTTTACTTTTAAATTTTATCTCAGCATTCTACACATAGGCATTGAGATGGGTAGTATTTAAGATTTTTCCCGTTTTATGCACACAGATACCAACCCACACATGAAAATACATATTATATAATTATATGAACAATGATAGCAATTTAAGATCTGGTTTCCTTTTTCCATCCCACATACTTCTTTATGTACTTCTATCCACCTAACTGCTAGACTTAGGAAGATAATTTAGAGTTTTTAAAGGGCATATAATGTCCAAATCCAGTTTATGGTCTTGGAGAAATTACTAAATTAAGGATCACAACCATCAGTAAGTAAAGCATGCCTTATTAGTAATTCCCATACATTGGGGACTTAGAATAACCAAATACGGCATTTAGTGTATTATTATAAAACGGCATGAATAATTTGTAACCCTGATCTAGTAAGGTTCTTTTTAGGTTTGGCAATATTTAATCCAAAACTTAAGGAAAATTTCCTTATAAACAAGAGTAAATATTTTGGTATTTTTTACATGTTTAACTTGATAATGGTACATTTACAGACATTACCGCTCAAGAAAAGACATTTAATATTAAGAAAGCCAGACAAATTCCCTAACAGTCTTATGACATTGTCTAGTCATGTATTTTCTCCATTTTTTAAATCACTTATGCCAAAAACTAAATAACAAAGCTAATGGTAAAATCATAAGCATCTAATGAACAAAGTTATAACTTCCAGTGGTTCATGTAAGAATAGCACATGGGCTTTACCATTACATAAACTCAAAGACAGTCAAACTCCCTTTCTAAAGTGTGACATGGAAATTTTTGAGGACATGTTCTGCCATACATGAGATTATCTAATCATGGAGAGGTCTGTAGGTAGAAGTGAGTAATGTCTCCTGTATAAACTGGAAGTATGATTTAGAGTTAAAAGTTTGTTTTTATTTTAGGGTAATTAAAAACATGTCTCAATGTATGTTAGGATAGTCCATAACATGCCGCAGTAACAAATTTGTCCTGAAAGTGTTATAAAAAAAAAAAACCAATAAGACGGCAACAATTCATATCATTCATACTCCATCATATCCAACATAGTTTGCTGTTAGATGGGAGGCTGAAATCACATGGTCACACAGTGACCCAGGCTGACAGAAACCCTGTAATCTCCGCATGAAGTCTCTATTGGAAAAGCTAGAGGAATGCACCCCAGTTTTTAAGTGCTTCAAACTCTAATAAAAAGAAAAATATTAAATATCAATTTTGTAAATTATAAAAATACTTATTTAGAATGATTATGGAGTCCTAAAGTATATCTATAATTAAGAAAAAATAATTTTACAAAAGAATTGGGAAAATATCTCAAGTTTTTGAAGGATCCATTTAAAAATTGGAGACATTCACCTCCGGAATGGAGGTTTGAGGAGTGCCACATCTCCATTCCTCATTAAAACAATTATAACTGATGAAAATTAATTAAAAATTGTGTTAAGTCTCTTGGAATTTTTCAAAAGGCATACAACAAATGAATAAATATTTATTCCAGAAAATCTAGTAAGAACAATGAGTCTGTGGCACTTTAGCTTTGATATACATCCTTTCTTTCCCAACTTAGTGTCATGAAAGCTTCACAAAGAAGTGTGACCAAGAACAGAACTTTTCTTATCACCTCCTAGGCAAGGAATAGGGTATCTTATTGGGAGGAGCAGGACACCAGCGTTTCTCATTCCCTGTAGCTCTGAATTGCATAAGCTAAATCCCTGATGCATGTAGACAAGAAGTTGTGGGTGGTCACTTCCTCCACCCAAACACCATTGATAGGAGGCACTACCCTAGTCACAGCAGGCTGAAAATACCAAGGCCTTGATCACTCACTCTAGCTTACTGGCAGAATGGGGATTCCATGCCAGAAGAAGTAAGCTGAGGAGAAAAGAGGCTCCCATCCTCACCATGTACCATGCTTTTAAAGCAGAGGGATCCCTCCCAACCTCAGCTCTGAAGCAGTGGCCCAGAAATTTTGTAGGGGAAAAGGAATTTCTAAAAACAGAAAGCTCAGAAACTCTCCTGAAAGAAATTGGCTACATTTGAAACAAACTGTGGCAAAGTTCAAGGCCAAGAACACCCTCAGAACAATGGAGATTGTCCTATGAGCAATTAAAAAAAAAAAAAAAAAAAAAAAAGACTCCTAGCTCTATGAGCTCAGCAAACTAAACTGTATGTCAGGTGTTTCACCAGAGACAATAGGGAAAGAGATACTTACCTGCCTCCTCTGAGGGTCAGAACAAATCTTAGAGTGTCCTGGAGAATTATGCTTGCAAAGAGGCCTGTGTTTAACTGGATCAGGATATGGAACAACTTATGTCCCTGGACATTGTCAAAAATGATACAGCAATTGGGTGGCAATTAGTGATTGGGTATGATACTGAATCAGGCAGATAGCTTAACAAAGATCACGGGAAAGAGAGAAGGGGAGATCTGCTAAAAACATGGTCATTTAGAACACCTGTTCACAAGTCTAAAGCTCCACTACCAGATGAACAACTGTGCTGAGGAGAGGAATAGACTTCAGTAAAATGATACAGCCAAGTTACTAAACAAAAAGAAAAGTAGCATGTTGGAGAAATGTAATTTTAAAATGAAATTAATGAAATCTAAAATAGAAAAACAATAGAGAAAATAAACTTAAAAATTGGTTCAATAAAATTGGCAAATTTTAGTTAGATTGACAAAGCCAAAAAGAGATTAAAATTATTAAAATAAAAGCAAGAGGAGGGGCACCTGGGTGGCTCAGGCAGTTAAGCATCCAACTCTTGATTTTGGCTCAGGTCAGGATCTCATAGTTCAAGAGATCAAGCCCTGTGTGGGGCTCTGCACTGACAGTGAGGAGCCTGCTTAGGATTCTTTCTCTCCTGTTCTCTCTCCACCTCTATGGCTTGTGTGGTCTCTCTCAAAATAACTAAAAAAACATTAAAAAAAAACAGGAGATTTTACTATTGAGCTTAAAATATCAAATGATTATAAAAATATATTGACAACTATGTGTTAGTAAATTCAGATAAAGGCATGATGGACAAATTCCTAAAAAGACATAAACTGCAGAAACTGAGTAAAGAAGAAATAAAAAAGTTGAATAAATCATAAAAAGGAAAGAAATTGAATTGGTAATAACTTTTAGAAAGCAACCATGAAGTCCAGCCCAACATGGCTTCACTGGTGACTTCTGAGTATTGAATGAAAAATTAATACCAGTTCTTCCAAAACTTCTCCTAAAAATATGAGAGGAAGGTATGTATTCCCTAGTCAGTTAAGCCTCTTACTCTTGATTTCAGCTCAGGTCATGATCTCATCATTGTGAGATTTTGCCTGCTTAAGAGTCTCATTCTCCTTCTCCCTCTGCCCTTCCCCTGCTAGTTCTAGAAATAAGCAAACAAATAATAGGAACAAAAAAAATTAACAAAATGCTAGTAAGCAAGTTCAGCATCATAAAAAAATGATTTTATACCATGATGAGGCAACATTTTCCCATGTATGCAAGATTGATTTGACATCTGAACTAATGTAATAAACTCTACTAGTATAATGAAGGGCAAAAAACCATGTAATCATCTCAATAGATGAAGGAAAAAAATTGAAAAAAAAACTTTGCATTATAAAAATATTCAAAACCTGAAAGTTTAAAATTTCAAAGAAAGGAAAATGCCACAATCTGATAAAAGGCTCCTATAAAGAACCTCTAGTTACACCAGACGTATTTGTGAGATTATAGTCACATTGTGATAAGGAACAGGACTAAAATGTCTACTCTCACCATATCTTTTCGTCACTGCACTTGAGGTAGCCAGGGCAGTTATACAAATAATTAAATTAAAAGCCATTAATACTGAAAAGAGAAAAGTAAATCTATTTCTATTTGTAGATGATTATGTGTATGTATATATATTCCAACTGAATCCACTTAACATCTATTATATAAAAGGACTATTAATAAGAGTACAGCAGCTTTTCAGTTTACAAGATCAATATCAAATATCAATAGTATTTCAATATATTTATACTGAAATATTAAAAAAATGAAATTAACAAAATAATTATAATCAAAATATTAAATTGAAGGAAAAAAGTGCAAGCCTTACACACAGCATTATTGGAAAATTTAAAGGAGACTTTAATGGAAAGACATTCTTTGTTCATGAAATGAAAAACTTAACATTATAATTGTCAATATCGGGCGCCTAGGTGGTTTAGTTGGTTGAATGTCTGACTCTTGATTTCAGCTCAGGTCAGGGTGTTACAGTTCATGTTTGGATCCCCACCCCCTCCCCAGGCTCTGCACTGACAGTATAGAGCTTGCTTGGGATTCTTTCTCTTTTCCTCTCTCTCTGCCCCTCCCTGCCTCTAAATAAATAAGTAAATAAGTAAATCAATCAATCTTAAAATCATCTTAAAATCATCTTAAAATCATCTTAAAATCATCTTAAAATCATCTTAAAATCATCTTAAAATCATCTTAAATCATCTTAAAATAAATCATCTTAAAATCATCTTAAAATAAATCATCTTGAAATCAATCTTAAAATCAATCAATATTAAAATATAAATAAATGAAAAAAATGTTAATACTCCATACATTGATCTATAGCTTCAAAGAAATCTGCCAACATCTCATCAGGTTTATTTGAAGAAATGGGCAAGGTATTTTGGAAATTCATATAGAAATTTATAAAGAGATGCAAAGTAAACAATAGTCAAAACTATCCTGAAAAAGAAGAAAAAGTTGTAGTTTTCACTTCCTTATTTCGAAATTTACTACAGAACTGCAGTGATCAAGATTGTGTGGTACAGGCATAAATATAGGCATATAGATCAATGGAATCGAATTGAGAGTTAAGAAATAACCCCTGCATCTAATGGTCAGTTAATTTTAAGCAGAGTGCCAAGATCACTCGTTGGGAAAATAACAGTCTTTGCAACATGTTGTGTTGGGACATCTGAAAAGCCACATGCAAAGGAACAAAATTGGATCCCATCTCATGTACAAAATTTAACCCAAAACTGATGAGTACACAAATATATGAGCTAAGACTATAAAGCTCTTAAAGAAAATAAGGATAAATATTAATGACTTACATTAAGCAAGGGGTTTTTAGATACGATTTCAAAAGTACAAATGACAAAAGATATGAACACTAAATTTTAATGAAGTTTATATGTTTTATTTCCAAGGATACCATCAAGAGAGTGAAAAGACATTTCACAAAATGGGAGGAAATATTTGCAAATTATATATCTGGTAATAGGCTTATATCTGGAATATATGAATACCTCTTATAATTTGTTAATAAAAATACATGTCAATTGAAAAAGGCAAAGAATTTAGGTGGGCATTTCTCTGAAGATCTGCAAGTGGCCAGGAAACACCTGAAAAAATGTTCACCATCGTAAGTCATTAGGGGAATACAAAGCAAAATCACTGAGATACCACCTGATGCTAGAATGTCTATAATAAAAAATGCAGATAATAACAAGTGTTGGAGATGTTGAGAAATTGGAATCCTCATGCGTTGCTGATGAGAATGTGAAGTGGTATAGTCTCCTTGGAAAACAGTTTCGCTGTTCCTCTGAAGGTTAACATAAGAGTTACCATATGATCTAGCAGTTATACTCCTAGATATAGACCTAAGAGGAATGTAAATACATTTCCACACAAAAGCTCTACATATATCTACACAGTGGCGTTATTTATAAAAGCCTAAAAGTAGAAATAGCTTATATGTCCTTCTTTGGTTGCCTGGATAAACAAAATGTGAGATATGCACACAATGGAATATTATTCCATTGAACAGTTAAAATATTTTTCAAAAAAGTGTAGTAGTGATACATGCTGGTACATAGATGAACCTTTGAACCGCGCTAAGTGAAACAAGTCAGTCACAAAAGAACACATACTGTATCAATCCATTTCTATGAAATATCCAGCATATGCCTATCTGCAGAGAAAAAGCAGATTAGTAGTTGCCTAGGTCTGAAGGGGAGCTGGGGAGAACTGAGGAGTGATTGCTAATGAATGTAGATTTTATTTTGAGAAGGATAAAAATCTTTTAAATTGTGATGGATGTACAACTGTGAATATTAAAAAATTGAATTGTGTACTTTAAATGTGAATTATGTGAACTATAAAGCTATTATAAAACTAAAAAAACTTTTGAGGAAATATGAGGCTGGATAAATTAAAGAACTTGGTAAAAACATTTTTTCAGGGGTGCCTGGTTGGCTTAATTAGTAGAGCATATGACTCTTGATCTTGGCATTGTGAGTCTGAACCCCACATTGGGTGTAGAGATTACTTAAAAAAATTCTTTAAAAAAACCCCCACATTATTTTCTTAAGAAGTTACAACAGAACACTGTAATTAATTTGTGGTGGTTGCATGTTATAAGGAAAAAAGAGCACAGAATTCTCAGAATTCACAGAAAAGTGAATTTTAAGGTTTTTATCTTATTGAGGTTATGGGAAAACAAAGAAACATAAGATGTGGACATGAATAACAAAGATAATGAGTTTAAGATAATAAGATGTAAGTACTAGAAAAAAGTAAACATGGAAAATAATTAAAAATTTAAAAAATTAAATGGAAGGCAGGATGGTAGAACATAAGAGCAGCACATAGGTTGAAAGTAGAAAAAATAGAAAACAAAGGCAAAAAGAACTTCAAATATGAAACAATTTCAGCAAATAAAAATACGTTCTCTTCATGATAAAAATATATAAAAGTATAGATTCGAATGAAAAATAATATCCCGGAATATGTTGTTTATAAGAGATCTGTATAGAAGAGAGTAATACAAAAATACTGAAAATATAAAAATCAGGTAAATATGGAGCAAAAATTTTAAAAATACCAGACAAAATAGAATGTAAGGCATAAAAACAGAACTTCTCGGTAGCATAGTGTAGAATATATAAAACAACAACCAGTACACCATAAAAGTGTTCTCCGCATTAGCTAGTATTTCTAGCATAGTGTTGAAAAGTAATAGAGCATACACCCTTTTGTTCTCACCATTAATTATGACATTAGCTGTAGATTTTCTTAAATCAAGTTGAAGAAGTTCACTTCGATTCCTACTTTACTGAATTTTTGTAATGAAGGGGTGTTGGATTTTGTCAAGTTCTTTTTTCTGCATCTATTGATGATCATGTAATTTTTCTTCTTGAGCGTCTTGATCTGATGAATTCCAGAAAATGATTTTTGAATGTTGAACCAGCCTTGCATTTTTACGATATAAACCCCTTAGTTGTATATAAAGATTTTATACATATTTAGATTCAATTGGCTAACATTTTATTGAGGTTTTTTTTTTTATCTATGTTAATGAGAGATACAGCTGTAGTTTTCTTGTAATATTTTTGTCTGATTTTGATATTAGGGTTATGCTGCCTCATAGAATGAGTTAGGAAATTTTCTCTCATCTATCCTCTGAAAGAGACTGGCATAAATTGGCATAAATTCCTCCTTAAATGTTTGGTAGAAAGCACCAGTGAACCCATCTGGGACTGGTGCTTTTTGTTTTAGGTTACTAATTACTGATTCAATTAAATATAGGCCTATTCAGATGGTCTATTTAGTCTTGTGTGAGTTTGGCAGATTTTGTCTTGGACGGTATTGATTCATTTTATCTACGATATCAAATTTGTGTCATAGTATTATTCATGGTTTTCCTTTATTTTCCTCTTCATGTCCATGAGATCTCTAGTGATGTTCCCTTTTTCATTTCTAATATTAGTAAAATGTATCTTCTCTCATTTTTTTTTTAGTTTGGCTGGAGGCTTACACTTTATTCACCTTTTCAGAGAGTCAGCTTTTTGTTGATTTCTTTGCTCTCTTGACTGATTTCCTGTTTTCAATTTCATTGGTTTCTGCTCTACTTGTTACTATTTCTTTTCTTCTGCTTACTTTAGATTTAAAGATTTAATTTATTCTTTTTCTAGTTTTCTAAGGTGTAAACTTAGATGATTGATGTTACATCTTTCTCTTTTCTAATACGTGCATTCAGTGTTATAAATTTCCCTCAGCACTGCTATCAGTGCATTCTATAAATTCTGGTAAGTTATATTTTCATTTTCATTTAGTTCAAAATGTTTTCTAACTTCACTAGAGTTCTTGTTTGACTTATGTGTTATATAGAAGTATGATGTCTAATTCCCCAGGTATTTTGGAACTTTACAGCTATTTTTCTGTTACTGATTTGCAGTTTAATCCATTGTGGTCTGAGAGCCAACGTTTTATGATTTCTGTTCTTTTAAAATTGTGAAGGTGTTGGGGCACCTGGGTGGCTCAGTCAGCTGAGCGGCTCAGGTCAGGATCTCGCAGTTTGTGAGTTCCAGCCCTGCGTCGGACTCTGTGTTGACAGCTCAGAGCCTGGATCCTATTTTGGATTCTGTGTCGCCCTCCCTCTGCCCCTTCCCCACTCATGCTCTGTCTCTGTCTCTCAAAAATGAATAAACATTAAAGAAGAAAATTTAAAAAGCAATTTTGAAGGTGTTTTTAATGGTCCCAAATGTAGTTTTACTTGGTAAATATTCCATATAAACTTGAGAAGAACATGTATCTGCTGTTAATAAAGTAGTCTGTAGATAAGCAATGCCATCAATCAACTGGATATAATGGTTATTGCAACTATGACCTTGAGAATTTTCTGCCTACTGGATGTGTTTATTTCAATTTTTTTAAAATGTTTATTTATTTTTGAGAGAGAGAGAGAGAGAGAGAGAGAGAGAGAGAGAGAGAGAGAGAGACAGAGCATGAGTTGGGGAGGGGCATTAAGAGAGGGAGACACAAAATCCTAAGCAGGCTCCAGGCTCTGAGCTGTCAGCACAGAACCCGGTGTGGGGCTAGAACTCACTGATTGTGAGATCATGACCTGAGCTGAATTTGGACACTTAACTGACTAAGCCACCCAATGGCCCCTGGATCTATTTATTTCTGTTAGAGGGGTGTTGATCTCTCCAACTATCATAGTGGATTGATCTATTTCTTCTTTTAGTTCTATCAGTTTATATCTCATTTATTTTGATGCTCTGTTTTTAGGTGCATACACATTAAGATTTTTATGTTTTCTTGGAGAATTGATGCTTTTATCATTATGTAATGGCTCTCTTTGTCCCTAATAACCTTCCCTTGTCTGAAATCTGTTATGTCTGAAATTAATATAGCTTTTCCTGTTTTCTTTTGATTATTGTTAGCATGGTATATTTATCTCCATCCACTTTTAATCTTATATGTATTTATATTTAATGTGGGTTTCTCTGGTCAGCATGTACTTGGGTCTTACTTTTGATCTATTCTGACAATTTCTGTCTTTTAATTGGTATAGTCATACAATTAATGTTCAAGGTGATTATTTATACAGTGGACTAATATCTACTGTGTTGGTTACTGTTTTTGTTGCCATTGTTCTTTTTTCCTATTTTTGTCTTCTAATCTTTTCTGTTTTGCTTTTTGTGGTTTTAATTGATTATTTCATATAATTACATTTTTTCCTTGTTAGTATATCAGTTTTTATTTGTTTGTTTTACTTTTTATAGTGGCTGCCCTAGAATTTTCAACATATGTTTACAACTAATCCAAATCCACTTTCCAATAACACCATATCATTTCACATGTAGTACGATTATTTTATATTGACAAAATAATCCTAATTCTGCCCTCATTTTTTGTATCATCGCTGCCATTCATTTCACAAATAGATAAATGTACACAATCAAATACATTGTTATTTTGAACAAACTCTTATTAGAGTAATTAAGAATAGGGGTGCCTGAGTGGCTCAGCTGTTAAGCATCTGACTTAAGCCCAGGTCGTGATCTCACAGTCTGAGAGTTCAAGTCCCACATTGGGTGAGCTTGTGCCCTGCTTTGAGAACAAGCCCCACTTTGGGTGAATCCCACCTGTGTGTGTGTGTGTGTGTGTGTGTGTGTGTGTGTGTGTGTGTGTGTCTTTCTCTCTCTCTCTGCCCCTTGCTTGGCTTGAGCCCTCTTTCTCTCAAAAACAAAATAAATAAGAATAAAATAATAGAAGTTTTTTCTTTTATCTTCACTTACTCCTTGTCTGATGTTTCTGCTTTCTTTATATAGATCTCAGGTTCTGATGCTTATCATTTTCCTCTCCAAAGAAGTTATTTTAACATTTCTTGCAAGGTAGATACAGTGGTAATGGATTTTCTCAATTTTTATTGGAGAAAATCCATTTGTCTTTCACTTTTGAAGTTTAATTTTTCAGTGAACAGAATTCTAGATTGGTGTTCCCCCCACCAACACTTTAAATATTGTATTATACTCCTTTCTTGCTTCCATGATCTGAGAAGTTGGATGTAAATCTTATCTTTCTTTCTCTATAGGTAACGTGTTCTCTTCCCTTCTCCCCTTCTGCCTTTTCCCTGGATTTTTTTGGTTGATCTTTAGTGTGGAAATGATATGCCTAAGTGTAGGATTTTTTTTTTTTTTTAATCTCTGTGTTTTCTGAACTATGGGATCTATGGTTTGGTGTCTGACATTAATTTGTGGGAATTCTCATTTTTTTTCATATATTTTTTTCTATGCTTTGTTTTTCTCCTTCTGAAATTCTCATTATAGGTATATTACAACTTTTGTAGTTGTTTTGTAGTTACTGGATGTTGTGTTCTAGTTTTTTCAGTCTTTTTTTCTTTATTCTTTTTAATTTGGTCAGTTTCTATTGAGATATCCTCAAGTTCAGAGACTCCTCAGCCATTTCCAGTGTACTAATAAGCATATCAAAGGCATTTTTTATTTCCGTTATAATGTTTTTGATCTCTAGAATTAATGTTTTGTTCTTAGAATTTCCATCTCTCTGGGGCACCTAGGTGGTTCAGTCGGTTGAGCATCTGACTTCCACTCAGTTCATGATCTCACGGTTCATGAGTTCGAGCCCTGTGTCAGCCTCTGTGCTGACAGCTCAGAACCTGGAGCCTGCTTGGGATTCTGTGTCTCCCTCTCTCTCTCTGCCCCTCCCCTGCTCATGCTCTCTCTCTGTCTCAAAAATAAATAAAACATTATAAAAAATAAAAAAAAAAAAAAAAGAATTTCCATTTCTCTGCTTACATTGTCCATCTGTTTTTGCCTGTGTCTACTTTACCTATTAGAGCCTTTAGCACTTTAATCATTGCTGTTTTAAATTTCTAGTGTGATTAATTTCAACATCACAGCCATATCTGAGTCTGGATCTGATACTTGCTCTGTGTGTTCAAACTGTGTTTTTGCCTTTTAGTATATATTATTGGTTTCTTGATGGCTGGAAATGTACTAAGTACATGGAACTGCTGTAAATAAGTGTTTAGTAATGTAGTCGTGAGGTTTGTGGGGAGAAGTATTTTATCATTTTATCCTTTGGTCTCAGAAGCTCAGCAGTCTTTTAGTGAGCTTTTGTCCTTGGACTGTGAACTTAACTCATGCTCTCAGTCCCTCCCAGGAACCTTTCAGTGAGACAGGATAACTAGAGTGGGCTGGGATTGGGTACTTCCCTGCCCCCAGGTCAGTTAGTTTCTGATAAAACTCCCAAAAGTTAGGCTCTGCTGAAATACTTCTAAGGGCAAACCTTGTAAAGAAGAACAGAGTGCTCTGGCCTGTTTTAAAATGGTTCCTTTATCCATCTGCTTGCTGGACACGAGGGGGTTTTTCTCAGATATTCACCATGAGAACCTGGTTGAACTCCTGGATGTAAAACTGACAAAGTTTGAGGACTCCTGAAGACTGGGTCCTCCGGAGTTTTAACTCCCAGACTTGTCCACTCTGAGTCTCCACCCAATTCATCAGTATTGCTCAGGTTTTTTTTTTTTAACCCTGGCACTGGTTCTTGAAGAAGTTTGTGCCTGTGGTAAGTCACGATTCTGTGTATTTGCCTCTTGGTGTCCAAAATGGGGGCAACAGTTTGCCCTGTGACCTTATTTCTCTGATGGATCTAAGAGAAATTATTGATTTTTCAGTTTATTTAATTTTGTACTTGTTTGAAATGGAGTGTTGACTACTAGCTTCTTATGTGCCAGACTAGAAACTGGAAGTCAGTTCAAGGGCTTTTAATCTTGGGTGTGTATGTATATATGTATGTATGTATATATAATCCCATCTAACTGGACTCTCTGGTTTCTGTTACCTAACCCTGTAAATTATTTGACTAAACTAGTGTTTCTCTAAGTCCATGTCTCTTCTTATTAGACCTTAGTAAACTACAATGGATATCAGGTGAAATCAGACACTTTTATCTTGTGTATTCGATATCATTGCTCATGGGGTATTATTTTAGCAATCTACTCCTAGCTCAGAGTACTCTCTAGTGTTCATACAATGCCCCCACGTATAAGGTCTTTTTCCTTCTAAATAAAGTGTATCTTACTTTTTACTTGAGTTGTGTTTAATTATTCACTGGAATTTTTCTGTACTTGCTTCAGGGAATAATAGTCTTCTCTTTGTGGCTATTTATTTTCTACCTTTTCTCACTTTTTGTATATGTGTATTTGCATACATGATTTAGCTCTATTTCTCCTCCTCTTTTCACACACACACACACACACACACACACACACACACACACATTTTATTGACACTGAAGTTTATGTATGAATGAGTATCTTTATAGCAATAGCTTTTAATCCTTTTTTACAAAAAAATAATTTTTGGATGACCTTTATTAAATTCAGCCAATATTTACTGAAGCTCTATTGTTTGCCTGACACTAAATTATACACTGAAAATACAGTGATGAGGAAATCATATGCAGTCTGTGTCCCAGGAGTTTATAGACAGGGAAGTTTTTCAAATCTTACCAATCTTATAACATAATCTCTTTATAAGACAGATGTTATATGACTTGTCACTCTGCCCCATGACATTCCAACTTGTCTTAAAGAGTGCCCCAGCCATAAATTTTATAAAGCATAGTTCTGAGCATCTAATTTTCTTAATTAAAAACTTCCACTATCTCTCTGTATTTTTGATGATTGAATAATAAGCTGAGAAAAGTTTCAAGAGCATATTTGTAACTTACCTTTCTATGTACACCTCACTGGCTGATGAATTTCCAGGCATATCTCATTAGACTATAGGTGCTATGAGTAAAATAATTCTATTGATGAAGTTTTGGGGTGATGGGGAGGTTCGTGGGGTCCAGAGCTGATGCCTAAGAAAGAATCTTGAAGACATCTTTGATACAAAAAGGTGATTTTATTAAAGCATGGGGACAGGACTCATGGGCAGGCAGAGCTGCACAGGGTCTTGATGGGTAACTCATTATATACATTCGGGTTGGGAGGGAGTCAGGGATAGAGTAAGTCTCTAAGGAATTTTGGAAGCAAGGTTTCCAGGACCTTCAGGGGCTAGCTGTTGCTAGGGAAACACCATTTATTACCGTTTAATAAAACCTCAGTCATGAGACCCTTCAGATGTATATCGGGGGTGGGGGGGCATAAGCTTGGAGTATGATTGCCAGCATGTATCTTGGAGGAGTTGAAATAAAGGAAGTAGACTTACAGGATCCTCGAGGTAGGGATAATGTTAAGGTAAGATTCTCTTTTGCTCCTAACAAAGTGTCATCATTAAGGCAGCTGAGGTCCTAAAGGGAGGTAAACTGCTGGTTTCAAAGACTTGTCAATGGGCTGTAGGCAGTAAGGGAATTTAATTTTTCATTTGTCTTAGTTTTCCGCATTACCACGGCAGTGCTTATACTCCTTTCCTTTGTTCTTGGGTAGCCAGGAGTGTTGGAGGAATATCACACATATTCCACCTGGGGGCTCAGGGGTGGTGTGCCTGCCTGTATTTTGCCCTCAGCTTGCCGCATACTCCTCATTACTATCACCCACCCACCCCCCCCCCTTTTTTTTTTTGTGCTACATGGCTGGTAACCAGCTGCTTCCTGTATTTCTCCACATACTCTGATTTCTCTCTAATGTTTCTTCCTCCAATTGGAATACTACCTTCACCAAGGATCAACTTCTGAGATGCCACCTCCTGTATAAATCATGTGTTGATCCCTGTATCAAACCAAAAGTAATACTTCTCTCACCTAAATCCCTATAATTGCCCTGTGTATTGCTAGGTACCTTAGTTTCAGGTTCAGAGCTTTGCATTCTGAGGATCTGTAGAATAATTAGTCACAATGAATAGCACAATGATCCACGGCCAATAAATGTAACATTAGGCAGAGATTAGAAAACAAAACCAAAACAAACAAAATACCCCAAAACTTCCATAAATGCATTCCTACATATTTGATAAAAATGTTATTTTCCTGAACTTTTAGCTATTTACAGTTGAAACAGAACAAAAAATTGGTAGTGGTTCTGGGGTAATTTGAGTCTAATTCTGAGGCACATAATGAGGTCAAATTCCCCGTGGAATTAATGACAGAATTGCATGAGTAAGAGCTTCAGAATCATTCTTAATTAAAATGATTAGAAAATGCTATTTAGAAGACTCTTTTACAATGGTCCAAAAAAGGGCACTGTTAAAATGTAAACAGGACATTAGAGTTACCCTTGGAAAGGCCAAAATAAAGCTCATTCCTTCCTTCCCTCCCTCATCATTAGTAAATTTTAGTTCTTGTAATGGAAGATATCCCCAAGAACACCACCAATCAGTGAGGACAATGGAGAACTATACTATGGAAAGTTCCTGTACTTCCCCTGGAAACTTTCTATCCCTCTTCCCATGATTCATCATTCCCATTCTGTGCCACCTTAGTGCCCCTGATTGGCTCCAGTTGATATACTTTTTAAAGGGAATTGTAATGTGTTTACTTACATTCATGTCACCTCCACTAACACGTGAATGGTTTGGTTGCTTTTCATGTCTTTAGTTTTCAGTACAAAGTTGATCCTGGTGTTAAATATGTTTTTAAATACCTAGATGAATTAACAGAAGAATAAAGCTAGGTGGTTCAAGAAAGCAAACAGAGGAAGGGATATTTTAGTTGGTACAAAAGGCCTGAAGGTGTTGTGAGGAGAACATTTCATGAAAGAGAACCTTGTTTTTTCACTGTCTAACAGACAGTTGACCTATACCTGGCTGACAAACTAGGCACAGAACCTTGGGAAGAGCATCAAAGGACTTGAGTTCTAAATCCAGTCCTACCACCATGTTACTGGACCATCAGCTTAAAACCTTTAGTTTTTCTACCTCTAAATGCCTCTAAAGGTTGTATTTATGTTACAAAGCAAAATAAGATGATATAGATAAAGGGACTTGGTAAAATTACTGTTAGAATGAATGAATTTATAAAGTTCTCTAAGTCACATTGTGTCTAGAGTTAGCTGTTGACAAATTGGAGACCTATGGTTATACACATTGAATTTAATGGCTTATTAGCTAAAAAGTCATTGTAAGTCTGAACTGGTTGGATGACTTATTTCTTCCTTTGGCATCTATTATGCACCTGGCTTTGAGTCATGGTTAAATATGTTTTCTCAAATAATTGAAATTCAGCTGACACTAAACCAAATCTCCATCTCAAGCTGAAGGTATTTTACTAAACACACTAACAAGAAATTTCTTATTTTGAAAATGAGGGAACAAGACCTATTTTGAAGGAGTTACTACATTCTTGAAGGAGGAAAATATTGCCTTATCATTTAATTAAGAACTCAGATGGGGCGCCTGGGTGGCTCAGTCGGTTAAGCGGCCGACTTCGGCTCAGGTCACGATCTCGCGGTCTGTGAGTTCAAGCCCTGCATCGGGCTCTGTGCTGACAGCTCAGAGCCTGGAGCCTGTTTTGGATTCTGTGTCTCCCTCTCTCTGACCCTCCCCTGTTCATGCTCTGTCTCTCTCTGTCTCAAAAATAAATAAAAAACGTTAAAAAAAAATTAAAAAAAAAAAAAAAAAAAAAAAAAAGAACTCAGAGATTATTTATCCCTGAGCGACTCTTAGCTGAACATCACCACTTAGCTGAAAAGACACTATCTACAAACAAAACAGGCAAACCCTTACTGGTGTAAATAATTTTATATGGAAGTTTTGTTTTATTTCGTGTTGTTTTAATTTTTTTTTTTTAATTTTGAGGTGTTTTTAGAATTGCAGAGGAGTTGCAAAAATAGTACAGAGTTCTATCCCCTTCATTCTGACTCTCCGAATGTTAATATCTTATATAACCACAGTACAATTATCATGACTAAGACCTCGACATAGTTACAGTGCCATTAACTAAACCATACAGCTTATTCCTATTTCACCCTGTTCCAGGATCTAATCTAAATGCGCATTGCATTTAATTTTCATGTCACCTTAGTCTCTTCCAGTCCTCAGTTTTTTCCCTTTCACGACCTTGAGAATTTTGAGGAATATTAGATGGTTATTCTGTAGAATATCCCTTGTAGGATTGTCTGCTTTCTCATGACTACATTGGAGTTAATGCATTATTACCAAGAGAACTACAGCGATGATGTACTTTTCTCAGTGTATTGTGTCAAGGGTACATAAGGTCAAATGAGGTAAAAATGGCTTATTTCTGGTGGTGTTAATCCTTAGTAAAAGTAGTGTCTGCCAGTTTCCCTACTGTAAAGTTACTATTTTTCACTTTGCCCTTAATAAATATTTAGAGTAGATTCTTGAGACTATGCAAATATCTTATTCCCCTCACACTTTGTCCACTAATTTCAACATATATCAGTGTTTCATGGCTGCAGCTACTATTGCTATTATGTTATGAGAACTTTCTATTTCCCCTGTTGCTTCTACATTTGTTTTTATCAGTTGGACTCAAGGATATTTATTTTATGTTTAGGATTATAATCCAATACCATCATTATTTATTTTGTTGCTGAAATTGTTCCAGCTTAAAAGATACTAGGTACTTTGATTTTTGTTCTTTTTAATAAAATTTATTCTTATGAATAGTTTTAGATTTACAACAAAGATAAGAAATAATATATGGAGTCCCATATATCCCCTGCTTCCCCTATTATTAACATCCTAATCAGTATCATATATTTGTGACAATTAATGAATCAGTATTGATACATTATTAATCAACACATTTAGTTTATTCAGATTTCTTTAGTTTTTACCTACTGTCCTTTTCCTATCTCAGGATCCTATTAAGGACACCATACTGCAATAATTTGTTGTGTTGTCCCAGCTTCCCTTGGATCTGATAGTTTCTGATGCTTTCCTTAGTTTTGATGACCTTGACATTTTTTGAGGAGCATTTGTCAGGTATTTTGTAGGATGTCCTTCTTTGGAATTTGTCTGAGGTGTTTTTCATAATTAGAGTGTAGTTCTGAGATTTGGCGAGAGGTAAAGTACCATTTGCACCACATCCTATCAAGAATACGTGTCATTAACATGGTTTATCACTGTTGATGTTAACTTTGATTACCTGGCTGAGGTCGTGTTTGTCAGATTTCTCCTCTGTAAATCCACTGTTTTTGTTTTTTTAAATCCCTTTCTCTAGTTCAGTTTCTGGAGGGAAGTCACTATACACAGTACACACTTAAGGGGAGGAGAGCTATGCTTCTTGAGGGCAGAATATTTACATAAGTTGTTTGGAATTCTGTGTGGGTGATTGTCTATCCTTCCCCACTTATTTATATAACTATCTGTGTCATTACAGAATCACGGGTAGTTGTTTTATATTTTGGGCTATATTACAGTACTAACTTACTATGCTCAAATTGGTTTGGCTGTGACCATTGGGAGCTTAGAAAGAAATGAAGCTAAAAGATGGCCCTTTGACATATTCTTTCAGTGTGATTTGTTTGTTTTTATTTTAGAACTCGCTAACTTTCTGGCACAATAAGATACTCTATAGTTAGGTATTTCTTGCTCCAGTTCTAGAATCAGCCTTTTCTCCAAGGGGCAGTCCCCGTTCCTTTTAGAATAAATTATGATCTGGGTTATGTGCTTGTTGATGTGTTCATTGCTACTGGGGTTTCATTGCTTTTATTTACTTATTTTTAAAGTTTTTATTTAAATTCCAGTTAATTAACATACAGTGTAATATTAGCCTCAGGAATTCGGCAATTCCATACAACACCCAGTGCTCATCCCAGCAGGTGCACTCCTTAATCCCATCACCTATTTCACCCACCCCCCCTACCAACCTCCCCTCTGGTAACCATTGGTTTGTTCTCTATAGTTAGTCTGTTTCATGGTTTTCCCTCTTTCTCTTCTTTTCCCCTATGTTTGTTTGTTTTGTTTCCTAAATTCCACATATGAGTGAAATCATATGGTGTTTGTCTTTCTCTGACTGAATTATTTTGCTTAGCACAACACTCTGGCTCCACTCATGTCTTAAAAATGGCAAGCTTTCATTCTTTTTTATGGCTGAGTAATATTCTACTGTATTCTATTGTACCACATCTTCCTTATCCATTCATCACTTGATGGACACTTGGGCTGTTTCTACAATTTGGCTATTGTAGATAATGCTACTATAAATATTAGGGTGCAGGTATCCCTTTGAATTAGTATTTTTGTCTTTTTTTTTTTTTTTCAGTAAATAGCTAGTACTGCAATTGCTAGATATAGGGTAGCTCTATTTTTAACTTTTTGAGGAACTTCCATCCTGTTTTCCAGAGTGGCTGTACCAGTTTGCATTCCTACCAAGAGTGCAAGAGGCTTCCCTTTTCTCCACATCCTCACCAACACCTGTTGTTTCTTGTGTTGGTTATTTTAGCCATTCAGACAGGTATGATGTGATATCTCATTATAGTTTTGATTTGTATTTACCTGATGATGAGTGATGTTGAGCATCTTTTCATCTGTCTGTTGGCCATCTGGATGTCTTGTTTGGAAAAATGTCTGTTCTTGTCTCCTGCCCATTTTTTTCATTGGATATTCATTTTGGGGGTATTGAGTTATATAAGTTCTTTACAGATTTTGGATAGAACACTTTGTCAGATATGTCATTTGCAAATATCTTCTTCCATTCTGTAGGTTGCCTTTTAGTTTTGTTGATTGTTTACTTCACTGTGCAGAAGCTTCTTATTTTGATGAAGTCCCAATAGTTTATTTTTTCTTATGTTTCGTCTGCCTCAGGAGACATATCTAGAAAGAAGGTGGTATGGCCAATGTCAATGTTACTGATTGTGTTCTCCTCCAGGGTATTAATGTTTTCCTATCTCACAGGTCTTTCATCCATTTTGAATTTCTTTTTGTATATGGTGGAAGAAATTCCACTTTTATTCTTTTGCATATTGCTGTCCAGGTTCCCGACACCATTGTTGAAGAGACTGTCTTTTTCACATTGGATATTCTTTGCTGCTTTGTCAAAGATTAATTGGCCATATAGTTGTAGGCTTATTTCTGGGTTTCTATTTGCTTCCATTGATCTATATGTCAGTTTTTGTGCCAGCACCATATTGTTTTGATTACTACAGCTTTGTAATATAACTTGAAGTATGGAATTGTGATGGCCCTAGCTTTGCTTTTCCTTTTCATGATTGCTTTGGCTATTTGGGGTCTTGTGTGGTTCCATACAAATTTTAGGATTGTTTTTACTAGTTCTATGAAAAATGCTGTTGGTATATTGATAGGGATTGCCTTAAATATGTAGATAGACACATTGGGTAGTATAGACATTTTAATGATATCTGTATAGACATTTTAATGATATCTGTTCTTCCAATCCATGAGTATGGAATGTCTTTCCATTTTTCTGTGTCATCTTCAATTTCTCTCATCAGTGTTATATAGTTACCAGAGTACAGGTCTTTCATCTCTTTGGTTAGGTTTATTCCTAGATATCTTATTGTTTCTGGTATGGTTGTAAATGGGGTTGTTTTCTGAATTTTTCTTTCTGCTGCTTCATTACTGGTGTACAGAAATGCAGAAGATTTGCTCTGCATGATTTGGTATCCTGCAACTTTACTGAATTTGTGTATCAGTTCTAGGAATTATGTGGTGAAGTCTTTTGGATTTTTTATATAGAGTATCATGTCATCTGCAAATAGTGGAGTGTTACTTCTTCTGTGCTGATTTGGATGCCTTTTATTTCTTATTGTTGTCTGATTGCCCTGGTTAGGATTTCCAGTACTATGTTAAATAACAGTGGTAAGAGTGGAAATCCCTGTCTTCTTCCTAACTATAGAGGAAAAGCTGTCAGTTTTTTCCCACTGAAGATGATAGTAGCTGTGGGTTTTTCATATATAGCCTTCATTATGTTGAAGTATGTTCCCTCTAAACCTATTTTGTTGAGGGAGTTTTCATTGGTTTTAGGACTGAATGGAGCATAAACATGTATCTGTGTAGTAAGCTGTATATATGCACATATCTATAAACATTTCTGTGTGTAGCCATCTGTATCTACTTTAAGCTAAATGGGAATTCGTACTCATGTCTTGAACACTATGACTACATAAGTCATTTTAGCTTCCACCATTTATTTACTTATCTATAATGTCACACTTGTAGGGAGGAATCTGGCTTCCATCATCCCTCACTCACTTGCTTACCTATTCAATTCCAGAATACGTAAGAGTTGTTAATACCCCACTGGAAACAACTATATCAACAAGAGTAGAGTGCTTATGTATAGTGCTTTTTTGCCTTAATTTTACAGACTTTGCTAATTTCCCACAGTAAATAGGTCATCACTATTTCTCCACACCCTTCAACAAGGTTGTTTCATACATTTCTATTGTAGTTAGATTCTTTGTCAGTCTTTATTCCTTCTTGGATCCCTTGAACTTCTATTATTTTCTTTTTAGTTTGAATATATTAAGGCTTAGTATTAAGCTATAGAGTTCTATGCACTTTGACAAATGTAAAATGTCATGTATCCATCATCAAAGCATCATACAGAGTTGTTTTACTGCTTGAAAAATTCCCTGTGATTCACCTATTTAATTTTTTATCCCTTTTCTCTCTTCCTGGCAATAGTTGATCTTTATACCAACTTTATAGTTTTGCCTTTCCCAGAATGTCATTAGCTGAAATCATAGAAAATATAGCGCTTTTTTTTTTTTTATCAGACTGGCTTTTTAATTTAGCAATATGTATTTAAATTTTCTATCTTTTTGTGTCTTGACAACTCATTTTTATCACTGAATAATAATCCATTGTATAGAATTATTACAATTTATTATCATTAACCTATTGAAAGACTTTTGGGTAGCTTCCAGTTGTGGTGATTATTAATAAAATGGTGATAAACATTCACATGCACATTTTGTGTTGATGTACATTTTACAATTAGTTGGGTAAATACTTGGAGTGGGGTAGAGCTATTCATTGGTAAGACTATGTTGACTTTGTAAGACAGTGCCAAATTGTCTTCCAAAGTGGTTATACCCACCTCATTTTGCATTCCTTCTAGCAATAAACAGCCCTGTTGCACTGCATTCTCACCAGTGTTTGGTATTCAGGTTTTTGGGGTTTTTTTATTTTAGCTTTTCTAGTAGTTCTGCAGCAGAGTCGTGTTATTGTTTTAATTTGCAATTTACTAATGAAAAATTATGAGACTATCTTTTCACATGCATTTTTTTCATGTGTTGATTTTCTGTTCAGATCTTTTACCCATTTTTAAACTAGATTATGTTTTATTATTTCATCATAAGAGTGCTTTGTAGGTTTTGGCCACCAGGCTTTTATCAGATATGTGTTTCACAAATACTTTCTTCAAGTCTTGTTTCTTTTAGCAGTGTCTTTCTCAGGATTTCAGTTTTTAGTTTTAATGCAGTCCAACTTACCAATTTTCTGTCATGTATTGTGCTTTAGGTGTTGTATCTAAAAACTCATTGCCAAACACAAGGTCATTGAGATTTTCTCCAAAATTCTCCTGGAATTTTATATGTTTTGATTTTTGGGTTATGTGTGTAATTCATCTTGAGTTAATTTGTGTGAAGGATGTAAGGTCTGTGTCTTTTTTTAAAAATGTTTTTTTTGAAAGAGAGGGAGACAGAGTGCGAATGGGGGAGAGGGCGAGAGGGGGGGACACGGAATCTGAAGCAGGCTCTAGGCTCTGAGCTGTCAGCACAGAGCCTGATATGGGCTAGAACTCATGAACCACGAGATCATGACCTGAGCCAAATTCGGAGGCTTAAGAGACTGAGCCACCCAGGCACCCCAGGACTGTGTCTTAATTCATATTTTTGAATATGGAGATGCAATTATTCTAGCACCATTTGTTGAAAAAGACTATACTTTCTCCACTGAATTGCCTTTGCTCCTTTTCAAAAGACCAGTTAAATATATTTGTGTGTGTTTATTTCTGGGCTCTCTATTTTGCTCCATGATCTCTGTGTCTATATATTTACCAATAGTACATTGTCTTGATTACTCTGGCTTTATAATAAGATTCTTGAAGTCAATTAGTATCAGTCCTCCAACTTTATTTTTCTTCAGTATCACGTTGATTATTCTGAGTCTTCTTACTTTCCATATATACTTTAGAATCAGTTTGTTGACTTCTACAAAAAAAAAGCTTGCTGGGATTTTGAATGGGATTACATTAAATTTACAGATCAAGTTGGGAACAAGTGACATCTTAAAAATGTTAAGCCTTCCAATTAGCGTACATAGAGTGTCTCTCTATTTATTTAGATCATCTTTGATTTCTTTCTTCAGAGATTTGCAGTTTTCTGCATGATGATCTAGTACACATTTTGTCAGGTTTACACCTATTTTATTTTTGGTGTTACTGTATACATGGTACTTTGTTATCAATGTCACATTACGATCGTTGGTTGCTGGCATATAGAAAAGCAGTTGACTTTTGTATATTAATCTTGTGTCCTATAATCTTGCTATAATTGCTTATTAGTTCCAAGAATATATTTGTTGATTCTTTGGGCTTTTCTGTATAGACAGTCATATTACCTGTCAACAAAGGCAGTTTTATTTCTTTCTTCCCAATCCACATACCTTCTATTTTCTTGTCTTATCTTATTGTAGTCTGTCTTATCTTATTGTAGAACTTTCAGCATGGTGCTGAATAGTAGTGTGTTCCCATTACCTTGATCCCAGTTTTAAGGGAAAATGACCTATTTCTCAGCCTTAAGTATAATGTTAGTTCTAGAATTTTTTTTTAAAGGTATTCTTTATCAAGTTGAGGAAGTTATTTTTTAGTTGCTTTGTGGGATATGTTGTTCATCTTGCTTTTAGAAAAAAATAATGTTGGGTAAAGTGTCATTCCATCCCTGGAAATAAACAACTATAGGAAGCTTCTTAGAAGAACACTAGTAGAAATTTACTCCATTTTATGAGAAGAAAAAAGTTTAAAAAATATATCTTTTTTTATTTTTTAAAAAAATTTCCTTTAATGTTTGTTTATTTTTGAGAGAGAGAGAGAGAGAGCATGAGCAGGGGAGGAGCAGAGAGAGAGGGAGACACAGAATCCGAAACAGGCTCCAGGCTCTGAGCTGTCAGCACAGAGCCCAGCACGGGGCTCAAACTCACAAACCGTGAGATCATGACCTGAGCAGAAGCCGGACACTCAACCGACTGAGCCACCCAGGTGCCCTGAAAAAATGTATCTCTTAAGTCTTCCCTCACTACCCTCTTTCCTCATAAAGCTCTTCATGAAATGACAGGCTGACTGGCTGACAGCCCCTCCAGTTTCTGTTAGATCTCAATCACATCAGTTAGGGACAAGTTTTTCACTTTTCTCCGTGAAGTAGCTCCACGAAGGCTGTCTTTTAGCTTCTTTATTCTCTTATGCAAACTCCAAAACCTTTATATAACAGAAAACATAAATCTAGTTACAGTTTAGTTTCTTAAATATACCTTTCTTCCTTCCATTTCTCTGGAGACCCCAAAATAGTGAAACTTTGTATAAAAACCTGGTTTTTTTTAATTTTTAAAAAATGTTTTATTTATTTTTGAGAGGGAGACAGAGATAGCACAGAGGAGAGAGAGAGAGAGAGGGAGACAGAATCCAAAGAGGGCTCTGCACTGACAGCAGAGAGCCTGATGTGGGGCTCAAACTCACAAACTGTGAGATCATGATCTGAGCCAAGGTTAGACACATAACCAACTAAGCCACCTAGCCTTCTAAAAACCTGGTTTTAAAATCTGTTATAACACTTCCCAGCTACATAACATGGGCTATTTATTCTTTCTGATCTTCAACTTCCTAGGGCATACATATTCTCTTTCTGCCTTATTCTATTTTTACCCATTGCTACTTTTGAATACTAAGGGAAAAATTGATATAAAAAAAGTCTCACACTTAGTAAGTTTTCAATAAATGTTAATTTTCCCCTTTATTTAAAGTAACACTTTAGGGGCACCTGGGTGGCTCAGTCGGTTAAGCGGCCGACTTCGGCTCAGGTCACGATCTCGTGGTCCGTGAGTTGGAGCCCCGCGTCGGGCTCTGTGCTGACAGCTCAGAGCCTAGAGCCTGTTTCAGATTCTGTCTCCCTCTCTCTATGCCCCTCCCCCGTTCATGCTCTGTCTCTCTCTGTCTCAAAAATAAATAAACGTTAAAAAAAAATTTTTTTTAAGTAACACTTTAATCTGTCTGAATTCAATCAACAAGAAGTATAATGATGGAAATTTTAGATTATATGACAAGTTATTGAGAAAGTCTCATCACTGATTGACTAATTTTTTTCTAATAGATAGGAGTATCTTTTATATAAAAAAATATTTTTACTGAAAATAAGGTCATATTGTACAGAATAACTATAATAGAGTTTCAAAAATATATACTAAAGCAATGAGGTCAATATATGGGACAAAGTAATTTTTGTACAGTGACTGAAGCACAGGAAAACAAAAGGGTCCTCTTTGATGTTAAAAATATGCACTTTACATATTGTGTAATATATATGTATATGCATAATATATATGCATATTCAAGCACATTATATAGCCATGCATTGGTCTATAAAGTCATCTTAATGAGATTGTCACTGGGTCAGTGACACTAAAATAAAATGTAAAGAAAGGTAAAAAACATAGCTAAAAGAGAATGTGTTGGTCATCTATGGAAGTGAGGGACATGAGAATTCAGAGAGGACATTGGCAGAGTCCCTGAAAACTCTGCCCAAGGAGAGGTGTTGAACACAACAGTTTCACCTGTGACGTTTCATTGTGGAGAAGAACGAATCTGACCGAGTTGATCTAGGGACATTAGAGCCATTAATGTCCTAACACCATGTTCTAATCTCATACTGCTGAGACTACCTTCCGATTATAAACTGGCTCCCCAAGGATTCTACCTACAGAGATAAAATGTGCTGAATTGAAGAAGTGAATTGGAAAGTTCCTTCAAAGGGGGGAAAAAAAGATTTTGCATTCAACGTTTATTCATTAGTATCATGAGTTGTTTAATAATGAATGTGTCCTTAAGAGATGGAGATGAAAAAAAAAAAAAAAGAAAAAAAAAAAGAAAAGAAAAAAAAAAGATGAAAAAAAAAATAAAAAATAAATAAAAAAAAATAAAAAAAAAAAAGAGATGGAGATGGTCTTAGAATGCCAAGAGATAAGGGATTTTTTCTTTTTAAGCTCTTAAAGATTAGGTACTTTTTATGAAAACTCATTGAATTAAAGCTGTTCTTTGAGGTCTCTTGGATTATTTTCTTGAAGAGCTGTCCAGGAGGCAATGCTTTTCAGTTGGAAGGAGTTGATGAACAGTGTGAAACATGTTCAGGGTGTGCTGGCATTAATGGGGAAAGGAGTATGAGAGTTTAGGTATACTGAGGTAAAATAGGGAAGAAGGAGTGGAGGAGTGAAGTTTTGAGAGAAAAGGAGGCTAGAAAGATAAGTTGAGGCTGGAGAATAAATGCCTGTCAAGTAAAGGATTATAGACAACAGAGAAATCTTTCGGAGCAGTTTATGCTGAGAAATGGTATGACCAATATTTGTTATCTATTGTTCGATAACAACAGCATTAAAATGTATGGGTTTCAAACAGTAACCAAAAATACCGGGAGATGTGATTTATTAAGATCATCAAAGTGTACCATTATGAGCAGTCTTGTGGTTTGGAAAAAAAAAATCTGGTTGTAGGGTAGAATATATAGTGGATCTGAGACCTGAGAATAAAAGATCAGTTAAAAAACACATGTGGAGGGGTGCCTGGGTGGCTCAGTTGGTTAAGCATCTGACTTCAGCTCAGGTCATGATCTTGAGGTTTGTGGGTTCGAGCTCTGTGTCAGGCTCTGTGCTGACAACTCAAAGCCTAGAGTCTGCTTCAGATTCTGTGTCTCCATCTCTCTGTCTGCCCCTACCCACCCCCTCCAAAATCAATAAACATAAAAAAAAAAAAAACCCACATGTGGTGTAGGCAGGAATCTACATAAAAATTCTAAACCTGCACTGACAACCATATTCCTCAGAGAATCTTATGAGATGAGGAAAGAAATAATAGGAATATATTTCTTTTGACCTTTAGTAATCAAAAGTCCCCCCTTTTCTAACCCTTAGAAGTATAGGGAATCAGGGTTATAAAGAGAACTAGAGAACACTGAACAATACATCTTACAAAAGGACTCTTAAAATTTTTCCAAAATACTGGTGGTTTCATTTATTGCTTATTTGCCACTTTGCTTCACCCTTGCCACATTTTTGTTCCTCTCTGTAGCCTAACCCACTAAGTTTTCTACCTCACTCCCACTTGAGCCAAGAGAGTACATTCTGACATCAAGTCTGAGAAATTCTTTAAAAGTAGACAGGAGGTATGAAGAATGATTACAATGGTATTTCCTTCAGCAGTTTCATAGCCAGTGTTACTTGTGAATCTTTTTTAGTAATCAATGACTATCCCTGGTGAAAATTAATTTATAGTCCTCTAAAGCTTTATGTGAAAGTTCTGCTAAGTCATGAGTGAGTAGAAAGTGCTCAGGACTGAACAAATTCAAACCCAGCTCTGCTAATAAGTAGCTTAGGAATTTGTGTCTGCTTACCTTCTCTGGCCAAGTAGTATCTACAGAATAAGTGGGTTGGACTTGATGATGTCTAAAAATATCTTCCAGCTCTCTTATCTCTCATAAGTATTGACACGCCTTGGACATCTAAGTACTATCTTGGCCACATGTTCATTTCATGTATTTTGATTCATTTTCCTTTTAATATAAGATACTTTGTTGGTATTAGAATCAACAACGTCCAGATTTCACAGGCTAATCAGGACAGAAACCAGAAATCAGAAAGAGCTGAAAATCTCATAAGAAGCTCAGATTAATGTCAAAGATGCTGTGGTTACCCACAATCAAGGAAGATTTTGCATGAATACAGGAAAGGCCAAGATTTACAGAATTTGGAATCCTTGCCATTATCCCAAATACATTTTCCATAATAAATCTGTTGTATTAACGAATGATAACACTTTACATTTGTGTCAGATGTTACTTGCTTTAGAAGTTTAATTCACTTACGTTTACATATACTAGGAAAAAATCAGAAGAGGTCTTAATATAGGTGTGGAGAGAACCAAGTTTTGACATGGATGAAACATAAGGTGTATGATAAACAATATATGTATTCACATGTTCGTTTATTCCTTCATTCATCACAAATTTTTTGAATGCTTACTATATGCCAGGCAGTGTGTTAACTGCTACGAATAGGGAGATGATTCAGTTCCTGCCTTCACAGTAATAACATTTCAGAAAGAAAAACTGCCAAATCATATAACGTGTTATGAGATACCTAGATGAAGAACACCTAATTGGGACCTGGTATGTTGAGAAAGCTTCCTGGAAATATTACATCTCCCCTGAGGCAAACTGGTGTACAATACAGTGTTTCAGGCAGAGAAGAAATCATACAAAAGTCTAAAAGCCAAAGATAGGATAGGGAACTGGATAGATTTCAGCCTAAGCTGAGTATAGGGTAGAATGAGGGGATAGTTACGTAGAATTAGGCTGGAGATGTCATCAAGGAATACCCTGAAGGATATGGTTAGTCATGATAAGGACACTTAATTTCATCCTGAAGGCAATGAGAAGCCATTGGACGTAAATGGACATTGACCGGATTTAGAATATTTGCTGTTGCTGGGGTGTAGATTATAGAATGGAAATCAGATAATATTTGAAAGAGTCAGAGGCAACTTTGTTAAAAAGGAAGGACTATAATAAGTTGAGGTGGTTCAATACAGGGTTGTGACAAGGAGTATTCAAAAGAACTGAAAGAATTTGAGTCCTCAGAGGACCTAGGATTAACAGGATTTGGTGATGGATTTGATGTGGAGAGAAATAAAAAGTTGGCAGGTTGGATGCACAATTCCTCACCTTAAGCACTTGGGTTGGTGGTAGTTAACATGAGCTATAGTTCTCAGAGAAAGGAGCAAACTGGGACTGGTAGATGAGAACAGGGTAGTTTTTAGAAGTGTTAAGTCTTCAGAGTTTGTGTGACCCCTGAGAGGAAATATCGTCAGCTGGATGTGGTAGTTTTAGGAATCGGGGAGAGTTTTGAGCTGACAGAATAAAATTACTAAGTCTCCAACATAAATACAATAATGAGAAGGACACTGAGTGCTCATTTAGAACATATTATGACGTAGTTGCTATTTAAATACTTTACGCGTACTAAGTCTGTAATTCTCACAATAACCCTTTCATGTAGATGCTAATTAATGTTATTCCCATTTTATAGATAAGAAACAAAGGCAAGGAGAGGATAGTAAGTGACAGAGCCAGGACTGAATCCAAACAGCTTGGTCCCAGTGTCAGCAGTCTTAACCACTAAGGTAACTGAAGACGTAGGAAGATTAATTAATATATGACTGAAGGAAAGTATGCAGTGATAATAGAAGCAGCCTCAGGACCCATCTCTCTCTCTCTCTCTCTCTCTCTCTCTCTCTCTCTCTCCCTCCCTCCCTCCCTCCCTCCCTCCCTCCCTCCCTTCCTCTCCCTCCACTGTTACTAACATTTCAGGGAATTAAAGAAAAAGAACAAATAAATACAAAAGAGATTTTAAAAAGAAAGGGATAGAGGGAAATTCTGTCTGTGTTACACTGCAAAGAAAATATATTCTAAGTTATAAGGAGTGGTTAATCCTATCAAATTCTGTTCAGAAGTCAATGAGATCAGTCCTAAAATGCACGCATTGGGCTTGAAACATAATGAACCAAACTGAAAAATCTTAGCTGTTATGCTAAAGGGTTTGGCTCTTGTTCTACAGTCCAGTGATTGAGTTTTGTGCGTCAGGGATAAAGGCCAAACAATAGCTAAGAGATCTACATTGGTTAGTATTTTGGATAAACTCCTAAACTTGGATGGAGAGATGTAGCTACTCTGAATTTCTCCTGCTGTTTACTTTCACGAGGAGGATTCTACCTTGTATATCTAGTCCCGGAAACACTATTGTATTTGCAATGTGAAAAAGCTTTTCATGGTGAGTTTAAAATGACTTAGTTTGGCAGTTAAGATGTTCAATAAGAAACTAGCAACTCTGGCACACAGTTGGAAATAAAGAGTTTCCCTAGACTATGTTGTATAGTTAGAAATAAGCTATTTTTTCTATTGCTTAGAAATGATACTTTAAGATGTCTGTACTTCTAAAAGCATTGGACGAGGGGTTCCAATTGAAAGTGTTGGGTTTGTGTGTTTATTTATTTATTTTGAAGAATTACAAAGAAGAGAGGGGAAAAAGACATTGTTTTCTGTCTGCTGCTTTTCAAAAAGCCGTAATTGAGCACAGCTGTGATATGACACAGAACTAAAACAGGAAATGAGTGTTTCGATAATTCTACATTTCCAAAGCACTTCTTAAATGTCTTAGTGAAAATACCGACAACACTACCTTTGGAGGTTAACTGTGAAGGGATAAATTTAATTTACCAAACTATTTCACAAGACCCCATTTTCAAAAAGACTGTGAAAAAGATCCCTTTTCTCTAAGCTGTCAGGATATACCAAACATGATAGTAAAAAGCAAGAGAATATGTGAGTGTATAAAATAGAGGAAAAGGCTGTTGTTCCAAGCGGAATTTTTCTCCCTTGCATTATGGCTGCCAAGTACAATTTTGCCTTTTTTTGATTTAAGAGCAATCGTCTCTAGACCATTTCTTCAGCGGGAATGTGGCCAGTGATGAAGCGTCTGGGCTCTTGGACAAAGTTTTTTAAGCACTTTGCAACGATGCAGTTCAGGAAGAGATTTTTGTTTTGTTTTGTTTAGGACTTCGAATGTCAACAAATGTTAACGCTATTAAGCAGCACCATGTCTCACACATCCTCTCCCACCACAACTTCTAGTTGCCGTCAGGATTTATTTGGATTACTGACAGATAACTCCGACCCAGTGGCCTTGTTGCTGGCAGCATAAGAAAACCCTTGCTCTATATCATTTGACTATAATAGTTTTGGATATCGATGTTTGGGTGAGCTGCAAAGCGTGCTCAAAGTGAGAATATTTGTAATTCCTTTTTTTTTTTTTCCAAAAGGTTTCATTGAGGAAAAAAAACTAGGACCATTTTCACCTTATGTTTTTTCTTAGGAAATTCATCAATCTCTTGGTTAAGTTTGAAAAGCATTTAGGGAGTCTTAAGCACTGTGCCATGTTGGTGACACAAGGATCTCCCCCCATTTGGTAGTGGTTTAGTGCAAGAGTCTGCCAACTTTTCTGCACATGGCCCAGCTATATGTATTTTAGACTTTGTGGGCCACATATAGTCTTTACCTCATGTTCTCTCTTATTGTTTTACAATGATTTAAAGTGTAAAAACTATTCTAGGATCCATAAATCATACGAAAACAGATTCCTGGTTTAATGGGTAAATAATATATACAAGATGGTTTTACTTAAAAATGGAAAAACAATACTTTGGGCCATATGAAAGTGCCAATAGTTGACTTTTTTTTTTTTTAAGGCAATTTCACATGATTCAACCTATGTGTTACGTTTAACCTGTTACATAAGTAAGTTCTGCACAGTTGTATTATAAATAAATAAACAAATAAAGTGTTTATTATAATGTTAAATATAAATGCTTAGGAAATAAATTAATCAAAGCTACCAGGCAGTATCTAATCAGAAGGGTGAATTTTGGCTTACATTTTTTTAACCACTCCTATTGAGGTATAATTAACATACAACATTTTGTTAGTTTCAGGCATACAACGTAATGATTTTGTATTTGTATAATCTGTGAAATTTTCACCACAGTAAGTCTAGTTAACATCCATTACCATGCAGAGTTACAATTGTTTTCTTGTGATGAGAGCCTGTAAGATCTACTCTTTTAACAACTTTCAAATGTGCAATGCAGTGTTATTAACTATAGTCACTTTGTTGTACATTACTTCCTCAGGACTTATTTATTTTATAACAGGAAGTGTGTACCTTTAGACTCCCCTACCCATTTTCCATACACCCTGCCTCTGGCCGTAACCAATAAGTTCTCTGTATCCAGGAGTTCATTCCCTTGTTTTTTCTTTTCTTCCTCTTTCTTCTTTGGATTTCACATGTAAGTGACATCATATGATATTTGTCTCTCTTTGTGTGACTTAGTTCACTTACCATTATGCCCTTAAGCTCTATCCATGTTCTTGCAAATGGAAAAAATTTCATTCTTTTTGAGAATACCGATGTGTGTACATGTACATATATATTCATTTATCCATTTATCTGTCACTTAAGTTGTTACTATATCTTGGCTATAGTAAATAATGCTGCAATGAACATGGGAGCAAATATATATTTTTAAGTAAGTGTTTTTGTTTTCCTTGGATAAGTATCCAGAAGTAGAATTTCTGGATCATAGAGTAGTTCTTTTTTTAATTTTTTGAGAAATCTCCACACTGTTTTCTGTAGTAGCTATACCAATTTACATTACTTACACTCCACAGGGTGCCCTTTTTTCCACATCCTTGTCAACATGTGTTATTTCTTGTATTTTTGATACTAGCTATTCCAATAAGTGAGATGATATCTCATTGTGGTTTTGATTTGCATTGCTCTGATAATTAGTGATGTTGAGCATCTTTTCATGTACCTGTTGGCCATCTCTATTTCTTCTTTGAAAAAATGTCTATTCAGATCCTCTGCCCAATTTATAATCAGATTGTTTTTCTGCTATTGAGTTGTAGAAGTTCCTTATATAGTTTGATATTAATCTCTAATACATAATTTGCAAATATCTTCTTCCATTCAGTAGGCTGTCTTTTCATTTTGTGATGGTATCCTTTGCTGTGCAGAAGCTTTTTAGTTTGGTGTAACCCCACGTGTTTATTTTTGCTTTTGTTGCCTAATCTGCATTTTGATAAGCAGAGAAGAAAGGGGGAGGGGATGAAGAAAATTCAAGTAGGTAAAATAAAATTATGCCAACAAATCCTCACAGTGGGGCTGAAGCACAAGGTAGATATGAAAAATGTACTTGGGTAAAGGTTGGATCAGTATCTGGAACTTTGTACCACTTAGACTATCTTAAAATAGTAATTTAAGGCCTAACTGGAGAAGTGGGACAACTCAATCAATGTTCTAGAAAGCCAATTTTATTCAGAGCCAATTATTCCATATGGCACTGGGTGCAAATTAGTAAAAACATTCCTTCCTTAAGTGCTTTCCTTCCATATATTGCAAAAATGTTTTTAATGTACTTATTTTGTTAGAACAAATAATTGCTTGAAATTTGCCATAATAAATGTAAAAAATTATAATTTCTGCCATGTAAATGGTGCTTCTGAGGTATGGCATCTTTTGTAGGAGTTCTGTACATGGCAGTCATATCTTGGCAATAAGTATAAGGATAATAGTGGTGAGGAGAAAAGAAACACTGAAGTAAACTAGGAAGCTTTTTTAATAATCCAGGTCCAAGGGAGGAGGTGATGAACCATTGGGAAGTGGAAGTGATGGATATTGTAAACACAGAAGCTATATGAGTTATTGAGTGTACAGATTAAAAAGAAGCATGACTCAAAGAATTATAAGACAACTGGCTGAAGAGCTTTGCCTTTGACTGTAAGTGGAAATGCATTGAGGAGTGTGCAGGTTTAGAGAGAATTTGGAGAGTTAAAATGTGGAGATATTAAGTATGAAGTTAAGTGTGGAACATACAAACACTTTCTAATGGATGTCTAGCATTCAAGAGAAGGGCCAATTGTGAGAGGAGGAGCTAAGATGGCAGAGGAATAGGAGGATCCTAGGCTTGCCTTGTTCCTTGAACACAGCTAGATAAATACCAAATCATTCGGAATACCCAAGAAATCAATCTGAGAACTGACTGAACACATTGCATAGCTAGAGCAAGAGAGGAGGCCACATTGTAGAAGGTAGGAGGTACTGAGACATGGTTTGAGGAGAAATGGATCAGGAGTGGTATGGAGGGAAGGGGGCCTGCCCTGGTTGTAGAGAGACAGAGACAGAGACAGAGAGAGGAGTGCATAGGAGATAGCACAAGGAAAACACTTCCCCAAAGCCATTAACAGGGAAAACGAGAGGGGCTGATTTTCATGGGTATTGCAACAAATGTAGCTCAAAAAATGGAGTTTTAGAAGTCTGTGGTATGGCTGGTATAGAGCCCTGAAGGTGCTTCAGTGCTCCTATAGAGTCAGTAGGCAGGTAACACAGGGATAGAGGGTGCAATTTGTGTATCAACAGAGACACACTGGGAGAGATGGTTCCCCTTCCTTGGAGCACATTGAGAAAGGTGGCATGACCTCTCTGAGGACAAAGAATCTGGTGGGTGCCATTTCCCTCCCCCATCCCTCAGCATAGGCATGGCAACAACTGTTGAGGTCAGCTAACCTGGACTCTGGCTGTTTAGTGTGCTTTGCTCCAAACCCCACACTCCTATGATCTGGTGCAGCCACCCTTCTGGGTCAAACCTGCATCAGTCCCACCACAGCAAGACCCTCATCCGGAAGGACCAGTGCAGGTCCCCTCCACACCAGGCCCCTAAAGTTTAGAGTTTTAAAACTCAGTTGGTCTGGTTGGGATATGGCCCAAAGTGCACTGCACTGGTCCAGGCAGGCATTCCACCCAGATACAGACAGCGTGACTACAGTGATCTGAAAAACATCTACAGTACATGACGGGAAATGCTTTGCTCTTCTGGGAGGGCTTCCGTGATAGTAGCAAACATGAAATCCCCTCTCCATGGACAAAGGAGATGGCTAGTGCCATTTGCCTCCCCTGCCTCTTAGTATAAACTAATTTCAATAAACATCAAAGCACCAACACTGGTTGCCTAAATTGCTTACAAGAAGCCCTGCCCCGCCCCGTGCTCTGCTGGAAGTGTGCCTGAGAACCAGTGCAACAGGACCCTCCCCCAGAAAACCAGCACAAACCCCTGCACACATCATGTCTACTGACCATAGGGTTCTCTGCCAAGCTTCAGCTCTAGTGGAAATAGCATCAGGTTTCTTTTAACTAGCAGATCAAAGCACACCTAGTTAAAATTTGCCACATTTTGGCCAATGTCCAAGCACTCCCCACTGCAGGCAAGGAGAAACTCTGCAGAGAACTGACCTGGATAAAGGATAAAGCAGCTAGAACACAGCAGCAGAGTGTGTATAGCACACACTTATATCCTGAAGTGACATCCTGAAGTGCCAGGCCCTGGTTATTATATTACGTCTGCTCCATAAAGCCGTTACTCTCAGGAGTAAGAAACATAGCAGGCTTTCCTAACACAAAGACAGAGACCTAGATGAAATGTCAAGATGGAAGAATTCATCCCAAAAGAAAGAACAAGAAAAGGTCACAGCTAGGGATCTAATAGAAAAATATTTAATATGACTGATGCAGAATTTAAAGCAACTATCACGAGGGTACTAGCTGGGCTTGAGTGAAGTATAGAAGACACCAGGGAGTCTCTTACCACAGAGATAAAATGGCTTAAAATTAATCAGGCTGAAATGAAAAATGCAGCAACCACGATTTGAAACCAACTGGATGCAAAGACCACAAGGGCTGAAGAATCAGAGGAACCAATAAATGATACAGAAAATAGAATTATGGAAAATAATGAAGCTGATCAAAAGAGCGAAGGAAAAATCTTGGATTACAAAAGTAGACTTAGGGAACTCAGTGACTCCATGAAATGTACCATTTATATCCTAGGAGTCGCCGAAGAAGTGAGAAGAGGGTGCAGAAAGTTTATTTGAGGAAATTATAGCTGAAAATTTCCCTAATCTCGGTTAGGGAACAGACTTCCAAATCCAGGAAGCACAGAGAACTCCCAACAAAATCAGGCCAGTGCCAAGACACATCATAGTTATATTTGCAAAATAAAAAATCCTAAGAGCAGCAAGACAAAAGACATCCCTAACTTACAAAGGAAGACAAGGTAAGCAGCAGATCTCTTCTCAGAAACCTGACAGGCCAGAAGTGAGTAGCATGGCATATTCAATGTGCTAAAGAGAAGAAAATATGCAGCCAAGAATACTCTATCCAGCAAGGATGCCATTCAGAATAGGAGACATAGAGATTCCAAGACAAACAAAAACTAAAGGAACTCATGACCATTAAACCAGCCCTGCAAGAAATACTAAAGGTGACTCTTTCAGTGGGAAAGACTAAAAAGGAACAGAGAAATTATCCAGAAACAATGACAAAACAAGAAATAACATTGCACTAAATTCATATTTATCAATAATTACTCTGAATGTATATGGACTAAATGCTCCAAAAAAAAGACTTAGGTGTCAGGATGGATGGAAAAAAAAAAAAAAAAAAAAAGGCCCATCAGTATCCTGCCTACAAGAGATTCATTTTAGACCTAAAGACGGCTTCAGATTCTGAGAGGATGGAGAACCATTTATTATGCTAATGAACATAAAAACTAGAGTAGCCATACTTAGACAAACTAGATTTTAAACAAAAGACTGTAACAGATGAAGAAGAGCAGAGCACTATATCATAAAAAAGGAGTCTATCCAACATGAGGATCTAACAATTGTAAATATTTATGTCCCCAACTTAGAAGAATCCAAATATATGAAACAATAAAAACATAAAGGAACTCACTGATAATATACAGTAATAGTAGGGGACTTTAATGCCCCAGTTACATGGATAGATCATCTAAGCAGAAAACCAGTAAGGAAACAATGGCTTTGAATGACACACTGCACCAGATGGGCTTAACAGATACATCCAGAACATTTCATTCTAATGCAGCAGAATATATATTCTATTCAAGTGCACATGTAACATTCTCCAGAATAGATCACACACTAGGTCACAAATCAGGTCTCAAGTACAAAAAGGTTGAGATCAAGTTATGCATATTTTCAGACCACAATGGTATGACTTGATGTCAACCACAAGAAAAAAATTGGAAAAAACACAAATACATAGATATTTAAAGAACATCCTACAAATGAGTGGGTCAACAAGGAAATTAGAGAAAAAAAAAATTAAAAAGTATATGGAAACAAATGAAAATGAAAACATGATGGTCCAAAACCTTTGGGATATGGCAAAAGTGGTCATAAGAGGGAAGTATATAGCAATACAGGCCTACATCAAGAAGCAAGAAAAATCTCAAATACATAACCTAACATTACACCTAAAAGAGCTAGAAATAGAGCAAAAGAAACATAAAGCCAACAGAAGAAGGGAAATAATAAAAATTAGAGCACAAATAAATGATAGAGAAACAAACAAATAAACCCTAGTAGAACAGATCAATGAAACCATAGCTGGTTCTTTGAAAGAACTAATAAAATTTATAACCCCCTAGCCAAATTATCAAAAAGAAAAAAGAATCAAAATCAGTAATGAGAATGGAGAAATAACAACCAATACTACAGAAATACAATTATAAGAATATTGTAAAAAATATATATGCCAACAAACTGGGCAATCTGGAAGAAATGGATAAATTTCTAGAAACATATAAACTACCAAAACTGAAATAGGAAGAAATAGAAAAATTGAACAGACTGATAATCAGCAAAGACATTGAATCGCTAATCAAAAATCTCCCAACAAAAGTCCAGGGCCAGATGGCTTCCCAGGGGAATTCCACCAGACATTTAAAGAAGATTAATACTGGGGCACCCGGATGGCTCAGTCAGTTGAGCGTCCGACTTCGGCTCAGGTCATGATCTCGCAGTCCATGAGTTTGAGCCCCGTGTCGAGCTCTGTGCTGACAGCTCAGACCCCGGAGCCTGTTTCGGATTCTGTGTCTCCCTTTCTCTCTGACCCTCCCCCGTTCAAGCTCTGTCTCTCTCTGTCTCAAAAATAAATGTTAAAAAAAATTAAAAAAAAAAGATTAATACCTATTCTTAAACTATTCCAAAAAATAGAAATGGAAAGAAAACTTCCAAACTCATTCTATGAGACCAACATTACTTTGATTCCAAACCCAAAGTCTCCACTGAAAAAGAGAACTATAGGCCAATAACCCTGATGAACATAGATGCAAAAATTTTCAACAACATACTACAAATAGAATCTAGCAGTACATAGAAGAATCATTCACTACCATCAAGTGGGATTTATTTCTGGTTGCAAGGGTGGTTCAATATTCATAAATCGATCAATGTGATACATCACATTAATGAGAGAAGAAGACCCATATGATCCTCTCAATAGATGCAGAAAAAGTATTTGCCAAAGTAAAGCATCCATTCTTGATAAAAACCACCAACAAAGTAGGGCTAGAATGAACATACCTCAACATCATGAAGGCCATATATGAAAAGCCCATAGCTAATAACGTGCTCAGTGGGGAAAAACTGAGAGGTTTTCCTCTATGGTCAGGAACAAGACTAGGATGTTCCATCTCACCACTGTTATTTATCAGAGTACTTGAAGTCCTAGCCACAGCAATCAAACAACAAAAAGGGGCGCCTGGGTGGCTCAGTCGGTTGAGCGGCCGACTTCGGCTCAGGTCATGATCTCACGGTCCGTGAGTTCGAGCCCCGGGTCGGGCTCTGGGCTGATGGCTCAGAGCCTGGAGCCTGCTTCCGATTCTGTGTCTCCCTCCCTCTCTCTCTGCCCCTCCCCCGTTCATGCTCTGTCTCTCTCTGTCCCAAAAATAAATAAATGTTTAAAAAAAAATTAAAAAAAAAAAAATAAAAAACATCCAAATCAACAAGGAAGAAGTCAAAGTTTCTCTATTTGCAAATGACATGAAACTTACATAGAAAACCCAAAAGACTCCACCAAAAATAATCGGTAAAACTGATACATGAATTCGGTAAAGTTGCAGGATACAGTGTCAACATACAGAGATCTATTGCATTTCTATATGCCAGTAATGAAGCAGCAGAAAGAGAAATCAAAGAATCAATCCCATTTACAATTGCCTTAAGATACCTGGGAATAAACCTAACCAAAAAGATGAGAGACCTGTACTCTGGAAACTGTAAAACACTGATGAAAGAAATTGAAGAGGACACAAAGAAATGGAAAAACATTTCATCCTCTTGGCTTGGAAGAACAAATATTGTTAAAATGTCTATACTACCCAAAGCAATCTACACATTTAGTGCAATCCCTATCAAAATACCACAAGCATTTCCTAAAGCTAGCACAATGAATCCTAAAATTTGTGTGGAAGCACAAAAGACCCCGAATAGATAATGCAGTCTTGAGGGAGAGATAAGCAGAAGGCATCACAATTCTGTACTTCATGTTATATTACAAAGCTGTAGTGATCAAGACAGTGTGGTACAAAAAGAGACCTATAGATCAATGGAACATAATGGAAAAACCCAGAAATGGTCCCACAACTATATGGTCAACTAATCTTTGACAAAGCAGGAAACAACATCCAATGGCAAAAAGGTAGTCTCCTCAACAAACGGTGTTGGGAAAACTGGAGAGCAACATGCGAAAGAATGAAAGTGGATCACTTTCTTACATCACACCCACAAATAAATGCAAAATGGATGAAAAACCTAAATGTGAGACAGGAAACCATAAAAATCCTAGAGAAGAGCACAGGAAGTAACCTCTTTGACATTGTAGCAACTTCTTGCTAGCAAGGTCCCCTGAGGCAAGGGATTCAAAAACAAACATAAAATATTCAGACTCCATTAAGACAAAATGCCTCTGCACAGCGAAGGAAGCAATCAACAAAGCTAGAAGACATCTTACAGAACGGGAGAAGAGATTTGCAAATGACATATCTGATGAAGGGTTAGTATCCAAAATCTATAAAAAACTTGTTTATAAAATTGAACACGCAAAAACAACCCAGTTAAAATATGGGCAGAAGACATGAATAAGACATTTTTCCAAAGAGGACATCCAGATGGCTGACAGATGAAAAGAAGCTTACTATCGCTGATCATCAGGGAAATACAAATCAGAACTACAATGAGGTATCATTTTATACCCCTAAGTATTGCTAAAATTAACATAAGAAACAACAGATGTTCGCAAGGATGTGGAGAAAGGGGAACCCTCTTATACTGTTGGTGGGAATGCAAACCGGTCCAGCCACTCTGGAAAACAGCATGGAGGTTCCTCAAAAAGTTAAAAATAGAAATACCCTATGAGCCAATATACTACTAAGTATTTACTCAGAGGATACAAAATAACTGATTTGAAGGGACACATGCACTCTGATGTTTATAGCAGCACTATCAACAATGGAAAACAGCATGGAGGTTCCTCAAAAAGTTAAAAATAGAAATACCCTATGAGCCAATGTACTACTAAGTATTTACTCAGAGGATACAAAATAACTGATTTGAAGGGACACATGCACTCTGATGTTTATAGCAGCACTATCAACAATAGCCAAATTGTGGAAAGAGCCCAATGCCCATCGACTGATGAATGGATAAAGAAGTGGTACATATATATACAATGGAATATTACCAGCCTTAAACAAAGAATGAAATCTTGCCATTTGCAGGGACATAGATGGAGCTGGGGAGTATTGTGCTGAGCAAAGTGAGTCAGAAAAAGACAAATGCCCTATGATTTCACTTATATGTGGAATTTAAGAAACAAAACAGATGAACATGGGGAGAAAAAGAGCAAAGCAAACCCTAAAGCAGTCTCTTAACTATAGAGAACCAATTGAAGTTTGCTGGAGGGGAGGTAGATGGGGCGTTGGGCTAAATGGGTGATGGGTATTAAGGAGGGCATTTGTTGTGATGAGTACTGGGTATTGTATGGAGGTGATGAATCAATAAATCCTACGCATGACACTAACAAAACACTGTATGTTAACTAACTGGAATTTAAATTTTTTTTAATGTTTTTATTTATTTTTGAGACAGAGACAGAGCACGAGGAAGGGAGGGGCAGAGAGAGAGGGAGACACAGAATCCAAAGCAGGCTCCAGGCTCCTCACTGTCAGCACAGAGCCCGACACGGGGCTCAAACTCACGAGCCATGAGATCGTGACCTGAGCTCAAGTCAGACGCTTAACTGACTGAGCCACCCAGATGCCCTGTTAACTACCTGGAATTTAAATAAAAACTTGAAACTACAAAAAAAAAAAAAAAAAAGGCGCCAATGCCATGCATTTGATTTCTTAAAGTGTAAGAATATGAGAAAATCTGAAAGCAAAGTGGAATATAGGTAAGAGACAGAATGAGCAGAGAACAAAACATATAAAGTCTGAATAATAATTCCAAAGGAAAGCCAGATGAAGTGATACCACGGATTCCAAAGGGAGATGAAATATTGTAGAAGGTGTAAACATGAAAATAATATCTACCTTTCTGAGAGTAAGCCAAATAGTCAAAAATTAAGAGCTCAGTACCTTTGTAAGAACAGTTTGGACAATGTGGCAGACAGAATTCAGATTTCTGGATACTCAGGAAAGATGAAAAGTAATGATTTGAAGACAGTGAATATCAGATGCTTTTGCCACTATCATTTCAAAAATTCTGACTGCATAGTAAAGGGGAAAACATGAGTCAGTGTGAATGGAAATATGTGGGTGTGTGTGTTTGTATTAGTAAGGATTGGAGGGAAACAAAAATATTTGATATGCAATAAATAATTACATGCACGTATAATATATGAAAGATGAGTGAGAAGGAAAAAAGATAGTGAACTAACCTTAAAGTAACTTTAAAAATCAAAATAATGTGTGAAGGTACATAGCAGTCCATTGTTAAATAGGCAGCCTGGAAAAGAAGTGTTATGAATTTAGGTATTATTAGAACTTGCTTCCGTTTCTGCATCTGAGCATCTCTTGATGCCTTACAAACAAGATTACATTTTTCCACACAACTTGGAATATTTGGAAGAGGTTGAATAATGACCTACTGTAATTTGACCATAAGAGAAGGAAAAATATCCATGCTTCTTTTCAATTAGCTTACCTTGGATCTGAGAATTAAAGACAAACCTGGAAAAAAAATCTCTCCTAATCTAAAAGCTCTTTTTCTACGTAAGAATTCTATAACTCAGCCAGGTTATTGAAAATGTAATGTCTTTAAAAAAAAATTGTTGGTTCTCCTCTTCCTCCCTCCCTCCCCCTGATCCCTGCATTAACATTGCAGTCATCAAGATCAATTTGGTGTGTTTAGATTTTCCAAGGCAGTGGATTTGTTCTGAGTACAAGTGTGTAAGCACATTTGTCTCCATGATTAAAAGGAACCAGTACACCTCTGACACCCAAGAACACAAGCTTTATTTTTCTGAAAAGGATCAATAAGAATAATCTTCTGCATTAAGTGTCACTCCTGGCTACTCCTTATTTGTGCACAGACAGTAGTTTCCCTCTGAATCTCAAAGTGGATTACTACATACATTATTCCCTACAAATACAGCTGAATCATTTAGAGTTCACTTCAGCTCTGATTAGACACAATGATGCAGGAGGAACACATCAGAGACCAGAGAGCATATATCGTATGCTTTAATATATCATATTAAAGGTAGTAAATATACCTTTAGAATTAGGGGCGCCTGAGTGGCTTAGTTGGGTAAGCATCCGACTTAGGCTCAGGTTATGATCTTGGGGTTTCTGATTTCAAGCCCTGCATAGGGCTCTGTGTTGACAGCTCTGAGCATGGAACCTGCTTCGGAATCTGACTTCCTCTCTTTCTGCCCCACCACCCCCCTTATGCTCTGTCTCTGTGTCTCCCTCTCTCTCTCTCAAAAAACAAATAAATGTTAAAAAATTTCTTTTAAGAATTAAATGGTATAATCTCTGAGACTAGTGAAATGTTCCTTGGTCTTCCTTGTTTGTAAAGAGCCTGGCAGGAATATAGAAAAGTCAATGTATGCAGTGTGGACATTCCTTAACTAGACAGGCAGGGTGGGAGAAGTGCTAAGTGTCGTTTTATTTTTGGTGAAGTGATATGAAGGGTTAGAACTACTCTTTGAAATTTCCAAAATCTATCTACTTGATTGAAGTTTAGAGCTGAAATTCACTGGTGTTTAGATTATTGAGTCTCAAGATCATGAACAAGAGACTTAGGAAACTAATGCATAATTATGACATGATCTCAAAAACCATTAAACAGAAAGTAGTGTTAAGAAACTGTAACATATTCAAGATGTTTGAGGGAACAAAGATGATGGAGTTGTAGATTTCAGGCAAAACAGTGTTTCTTACAACTTTATAATACAGATATTACAACTTTAAGACTTCAAATTTTTCACAAAAGTAAATATTTTGAAACTCTCACTCCCAGCAAATTGGAAGTATTTGGTATTGTGAGAAGGTATCTGCCTGTCTGTCTGCCTAGAAGGGATGGAGGCTTCTACTTTTACTCTGGAAAGATTGTGCTGTTGAGGGAAAGTTTGTGAAATCTGAATTGAGTTTACATTCCAGCTCTTATTTTTTCCCCACAAAGGTTCCTGTTTTCCCCCACATCCTTGCCAACACTTGTTTCTTGTCTTCTGGATTTTATCCATTCTAACAAGTGTGAGGTGATAGCTTATTTTGGTTTTGTTTTGTATTTCCCTGATGATTAGTGACATTGACTATCTTTTCATGTGTTTATTGACTATCTGTATGTCTCCTTTGGAAAATATCTATTGAGAACCTTTGCCCATTTTTAATAAAATTATTTGGGATTTTGTTGGGTTGTTTGTTTCACATTGATTTGTATAAATTCTTCATAGATTTTTTTTATTGTTTTTAAAAAAATTTTTTTTAATTTACATCCAAGTTAGTTAGCATATAGTGCAACAATGATTTCAGTAGATCCCTTAATGCCCCTTACACATTGAGCCCATCCCCCCCCTCCCACAACCCCTCCAGTAACCCTCTGTTGGTTCTCCATATTTTTAAGAGTCTCTTATGTTTTGTCCCCCCCCCATTTTTGTATTATTTTTGTTTCCCTTCCCTTACGTTCATCTGTTTTGTCTCTTAAAGTCCTCATATGAGTGAAGTCATATGATTTTTGTCTTTCTCTGACTAATTTCACTTAGCACAATACCCTCCAGTTCCATCCACATAGTTGCAAATGGCAAGATTTCATTCTTTTTGATTGCCGAGCAATACTCCATTGCATATATATACCACATCTTCTTTATCCATTCATCCATCTATGTACATTTGGGCTCTTTCCATACTTTGGCTATTGTGGATAGTGCTGCTCTACACATTGGGGTACATGTGCCCCTTGGAAACATCATACCTGTATCCCTTGGACAAATACCTAGTAGTGCAATTGCTGGGTTGTAGGATAGTTCTATTTTTAACTTTTTGAGGAACCTCCAGACTGTTTTTCCAGAGTGGCTGCACCAGTTTGCATTCCCACCAGCAGTGCAAAAGAGATCCTCTTTCTCTGCATCGTCGCCAACATCTGTTGTTGCCTGAGTTGTTAATGTTAGCCTTTCTGACAGGCGTGAGGTGGTATTTCATTGTGGTTTTGATTTGTATTTCCCTGATGATGAGTAATGTTGAGCATTTTTTCATGTGTCGGTTAGTCATCTGGATGTCTTCTTTGGAGAAGTGTCTATTCATGTCTTTTGCCCATTTCTTCACTGGATTATTTATTTTTTGGGTGTTGAGTTTGACAAATTCTTTATAGATTTTGGATACTAACCCTTTATCTGATATATCATTTGCAAATATCTTCTCCCATTCTGTCAGTTGCTTTTTAGTTTTGCTGATTGTTTCTTTTGCTGTGCAGAAGCTTTTTATTTTGAGGAGGTCCCAATAGTTCATTTTTGCTTCTGTTTCCCTTGCCTCCGGAGATGTGTTGAGTAAGAAGTTGCTGCGGCTGAGATCAAAGAGGTTTTTGCCTGCTTTCTCCTTGAGGATTTTGATGCCTTCCTCTCTTACATTTAGGTCTTTCATCCATTTTGAGTTTATTTTTGTGTACAGTGCAAGAAAGTGGTCCAGGTTCATTTTTCTGCATGTCACTGTCCAGTTTTCCCAGCACCATGTGCTGAAGAGACTGTCTTTACTCCATTAGATATTCTTTTCTGCTTTGTCAAATATTAGTTGGCCATACGTTTGTGGGTCCATTTCTGGGTTCTCTATTCTGTTCCAATGATCTGAGTGTCTGTTTTTGTGCCACTTCATAGATTTTCAATACTAATCCCTTATTTTCTATACTATCATTTGTGAGTGTCTTCTCCCATTCAGCAGTTTGTCTTTTAGTATTGTTGATGGTTTCCTTGGGTATGCAAAAGCTGTTTCTTTTAATGTCGTCCCAATAGTTTATTTGTGGTTTTGTTTTTCTTGCCTTAGGAGACATATCTAGAAAAATACTGTTATGGCTAATGTCATAGAAAATATTACCTGTGTCCTGTTCCAGGATTTGTATGGTTTCAGGTCTCACACTTACGTGTGTAATCAATTTTGAATTTGTTTTTGTGCATGGTGTTAGAAATTAGTCCAGTTTTGTTCGTTTACAAGTATCTGCCCAGTTTTCCCAGCATCATTATTGAAAAGACTGGCTTTTCCACATTGTATATTCTTGTCTAGACCATGTAAATGTGTGTTTATTTGGGGGGGTCTCTATGCTGTTTTATTTATGTTGCTTTTTTATCCATTCCACCACTCTTTTGATCAGAATATTTATCAGTTACATTTAAAGTAATTTTTAATAACTATGCACTTATTGCCATTTTTAAAATTTGTTTTCTTGTTTGTAGTTACTTCTTCTATTTTTGCTCTCTGTCATTGTGATTGATAAGTATAGTGTTTTGTTTGGCTTTCTTTCTCTTTTTTGTTTGCATCTAATAGAGATTTGGGGTTTGTGGTTACCATGATGTTCATATGTAAAACTCTAAGAAAATAGTAGTCCATATTAATTGGGTGGTAATTTAAGTTCAAACATTCAAAAAGAAGAAGAAAAAAACTCTTTTTATTAATGTTTTTCCTATTTCCAGTTATAGCAATTTCTTTTCCACTTAAAGCAGTCTCTAACATTTTTGTAAGGCTAGTTTAGTGGTGATAAACTCTATTTTTTGTCTGGGAAACTTTTTAATCTCTCCTTCAAATCTGAATGATAACCTTGTTGGATAGAGTATTCTTAGTTGTAGGTTTCTCCTTTTTGTACTTGGAATATATCATGCCACTCCCTTCTGTCCTGCAAAGTTTCTGCTATAAAATTAGATGATAGTCTTGTGGGTTTTCCCTTGTAGGTAACTTTTTGTTTCTCTCTTGCTGCTGTTAAAATTCTCCTTTTTATCTTTAACAGTTGACATTTTGGTTATTATGTGCCATGGTGTGGACCTCCTTGGATTCTTCTTGTTTGGAATTCTCTGTGCTTCCTGGACTTGGATGTCTAATTTCTTCCCCAGATTAGAGAAGTTTTCATTATTATTTCTTCAAATAAGTTGTACATGTGTGTCTCTTTCTCTCCTTCTTCTTCTTCTGGGACCCCTATAATTTTAATGTTTGTTTCCTTAATTTTGTTCAAAAGATCTCTTAATCTGTCCTCATTTTTAATTTTTTTCTCTTTGTTGTTCAGCTTGTGTGCTTTCCATTATCCTGTCTTCCACATCGCTGATATGTTCTTCTACATCCTCTAATCAATTGTTGATTCCCTCTAGTGTGTGTTTTATTTTGTTGTTGTTGATTTCCTCTAGTATGTCTGATTAGTTCTTTTCTAAAAAAAAAAAAATTATTTGTTTGAGAGAGAGAGAGCGAGCAAGTGTGGGGGAGGGGCAGAGATAGAGAGGAGAGAGAGAATCCCAAGTATCCCAAGAATCTATGCTGTCAGTGCAGAGCTGACATGGGTCTTGAACTCATGACCCTGAGATCATGACCTGAGCCAATATCAAGAGTCAGACTCTTGACTGACTGAGCCACCCAGGTGCCCCTGATTAGTTCTTTTTAACATTTTATATCCTTATTGAAGGTCTCACTGAGTTCCTCCATTCTTTTCTCCAGCCCGTGGAGTATCTTTATCAGGCATATGGCTTATCTGTTTTATTTAGTTCTTTTTCTAACATTTTTCTGGTTCTTTGTTTTGGAGCACATCCTGTCTCCTCCTCCTGTTAAATTTTGTGTTTGTTCCTATGGGTTAGAAAACATGAGTGTTTCTCCTACAGTTGAAGAAATGGTCTTGTGTATGGTGTCCCTTAGGCAGACTATATGTACTTGGTGATTTGCTGGCGGGCTGGAGCTCTGGCCATATTTACTAGTTACTCTTTTAAGCCATGGCTTTTTACAGAAAGAATAAAGCAAACAGTAAGAAAAAAGAAAGGAAGAAAATGAAAAAAATTTAAAAAGAAATAAAAGGAGATAAAAAAAATTTTTTAAAGAGCACAAGGTAGAAAAAAACAAGTCCTAAAAGAAAAAAAGAAGACATATTTTTAAAAGTAAAAAAATATTATTTCAAAAATGCCCAGAAAACTGCATTTTGTTTCTTCTGCTCCAGCACCACAAACAAGGCAGCTGGTGTGGGCTTATGGAGCCTAGGCTTGCTGAAGTCACAAGCTCACCATGAAGCAGACCCTGCCCTCGTCTGGGATTTTATGCTAGAGAGGGAGAGAATGTTCTCACAATTCCTTAGCCCTTTTAAATCATAGTTCTTTTTCTGTGCCCCAGCATAACCAGGATTGGTGTGGGCTTGAGGACCATGGGTTTGCTGAGGTCAAAAGCTTTCTGTGGTAATCTGACCCACTTCCTACAATGGCCAGACCCTGTTTAAGTCTGGGCTTTTAAGGTTGAGGTGGAGAGAGGTTTCCCATGGTTCCTTGACCCTGTTAAATTTGGCTTCTTTCTCTGTGACCCAGTATGACTAGGGCTGGTATAGGCTTCAGGATGCTGAGCTCACTGGTGTCAAGCTCACTGAGATGACTAGACCCACCCATTATGGTGTCTGAACCCTGCTCTTGCCTAAGTTTTCAAGGTGGGGTGGGAACATAAACTGACATTTTCCAGGCCCTCTGATCTGGAGAGCTTTCCCACAGCTCATACATTGCTAAACAGAGCTCTGGGGATGTCTCTTGCATATGCTAGTTGCTCTTTTTTAATTAATTTAATTTAATTACAGTATAGTTAACATAGTGTTGTATTAGTCTTGGTGTAAAATATAGTGATTCAACGATTCTATACATCACCCAGTCCTCATCATGACAAGTGCAGTCCCATCACCTATTTTACCCATTTCCCCACCCACTTCCTTTCTAGTAACTATCAGTTCTCTATAGTTAAGAATCTGTTTCTTGGTTTGTCTCTATTTATTCTCCTTCGCTTTCTTGTTTTGTTTGTTATATTTCACTTATGAATGAAGTCATATGGTATTTGTCATTCTCTGACTGACTTATTTCACTTAGCAGTATACTCTCCAGCGCCATCCATGTAATTGCAAATGGCAAGATTTCATTCTTTTTGATGGATGAGTAATAGTCCATTGTATATCACTTCTTTTTTTATCCATTCATCTATCGATGGACACTTGGCTGCTTCCATAATTTGTCTATTATAAATAATGCTGCAGTAAACATAAGGGTGTATGTATCCCTTCTTATTAGCATTTTTTTTTTTTTTTTGGTAAATACACAGTAGTTTGATCACTGGATCACAGGGTAGTGCTATTTTTAACTTTTTGAGGAAACTCCATGCTGTTTTTCAGAATGGTTCCACCAGTTTGCATTCCCACTGATAGTGTGAAAGTGTTCCTTTCTCCACATCCTTGCCTGTTGTTTCTTGTGTTTTTAATTTTACCCATTCTGACAGGTGTGAGGTGACATATCATTGTAGTTTTGATTTCCATTTCCCTGATGGTGGTTGATGTTGAGCATCTTTTCATGTGTCTGTTGGCCATCTGTATGTTTTCTTCAAAGAAATGTCTCTTCATTTCTTCTCATTTTTAAACTGGATTATTCATTTTGGGATGTTGAGCTTTATAAGTTCTTTATATATTTTTTCCCATTCAGTTGATTGTCTTTTACTTTTGTTAATTATATACTTTGCTGTGGAAAAGCCTTTTATTTTGATGTAGTCCCAATAATTTATTTTTGCTTATAATTTAGGAAACATATCTAGAGACATGTTGTTGTGGTCATTGTCAGAGAAATCATTCCCTGTGCTCTCTTCTAGGATGTTTATAGTTTTGATTCTCACATTTAGGTCTTTAATCCATTTTGAGTTTATTTTTGTGTATGGTGTAAGAAAGTGGTCCAGTACCATCCTTTTTCATGTAGCTGACCAGTTTTCCCAACACCATTAGTTGAAGAGATTGTCTTTTTCACATTGAATATTCTTTTGTGCTTTGTCAAAGATTAATTGACCATATAATTTTGGGTTCGTTTCTGGATTATCTATTCTATTCCATTGATCTATGTGTCTTTGTGCCAGTACCATACTATTTTGATTACTACAACTTTGTAATATAACATGAGGTCTGGAATTATTATACCTCCAGGTTTTCTTTCCTTTTTCTGGTGCGCTTTTGCTATTTGGGGTATTTTGTGGTTCCATTCAAAAATTAGGCTTATTTGTTCTAGTTCTGTGAAAAAACACTGGTGGTATTTTGATAGAGATTGCATTAGGTGTATACATTGCTTTGGGTAGTACAGACATTTTAACTTTATTTGTTCTTCCAGTCTATGAACATAGTGTCTTTCCATTTCTTTGTGTCATCTTTAATTTATTTCATCAATATTTTATAGTTTTCAGAGTACAAATCTTTCACCTCTTCAGTTAGGTTTATTCCTAGGTGTCTTGTTATTTTAGGTGCAATTGTAAATGAGGCTGTTTTTGTAATTTTTCTGCTTTATTATTAGTGTATAAAAATGCTATAGATTTCTGCACATTGCTTTTGTATCCTGTGACTTTACTGAATTCATTTATCAGTTCTAGTAGTTATTTGGTGGAGTCTTTAGGGTGTTCTACATATAGTATCATTTCATCTGAAAATAGTGAAAGTTTTACTTTTTCCTTACCAGTTTGGTTATTTCTTTTTGTTATCTAGTTGCTGTGACTAGGACTTCCATTGCTATGTTTAATAAAAGTGGTTAGAATGGACTTTTTTGTCTTATTCTTAACCTTAGGGGGAAAGCTTTTAGTTTTTCCCCATTGAGCAAGATGTTTGCTATGGATTTTTCATCTATTGCCTATATTATGTTGAGGTATGTTCCCTCTAATCCTACTTTGTTGGGGGAGGGGGGATTTTCATGAATGGTTCTGCATTGCCAAATTCTTTTTCTGTGGCCATTGAGATGATCATATGATTTTTATCCTTTCTCTTATTGATGTGATGTATCACATTGATCCAACCTTGCATCCTGGGAATAAAACCCACTTTATCATGGTGGATGAAATTTTTAGTGTATTGTTGGATTCTATTTGCAAGTAGTTTGTTGAGAATTTTTGCATCTATGCTCATCAGAGATATGGGTCTGTAGTTTTCTTTGTTTTTGTGTTGTTTTATCTGGTTTTTGGTACCAGAATGATAGTGGCATCATAGAATGAATTCAGAAGTTTTCCTTCTATTTTTTGGAATAGTTTGAGTAGAATAGTTATTAAAATGTTCTGCTTTAAATGTTTGGTAGAATTTTCCTGTGAAGCCCTCTGGTCCTGGACTTTTGTTTGTTTGGAGTTTTTTGATTACTGATTCAATCTTCTTGTTGGTAATTATCTGTTCAAGTTTTCTAATGCTTTCTGCTTCAGTTTTGGTAGGTTATGTGTCTAGGAACTTAACCATTTCTTCTAGGTTGCCAAATCTTTTGGCATATAGTTTTTCATAATATTCTCTCACAGTTGTTTGTATTTCTTTGGTGTTGGTAATTTATCCTCTTTAATTGGTAATTTTGTGTATTTGAGTCCTTCCCCCTCCCAACACACACTGTGTCTCTTTGATGAATTTAGGTAGAAATTTATAAATTTTGTTGATTTTTTTCAAATAACTACCTCCTAGTTTCATTGATCTGTCATGTTGTTTTTTTAATTTCTGTTTTTGAGCTTCTGTCGCTTTCTTTCATGATTTGCTCATTTTCTTTAGTGATACACTTGAATTCCTTACTCTTTATTTTTTTGCATATCTTTTACTGTTTTGTTATTTATGGTTACCATTTGGTTTATATATAACTTCTTCTGCATAGAGCAGTCTATATTAAGCTTAATTTTGAACTCATTTCTCACTCTGCTCCCCTCTAAGTTTCAGATATTTGGTATCATATATATATTTTTTTTTTGAGAGAGAGAGAGAGAGAGAGGTGGGGAGAGAGGGAGAAAACCAGCACAGAGTCCGATGTAGGACTTGAACTCAAACTCATGAACCGTGAGATCATAAGCTGAGCCAAAATCAAGAGTTGGACACTTAACCAACTGAGCCATCCAGGCACCCTGGTATCATATTTTACATTCTTTAATTTTGTGCTTGTCTTGACTGATTTTTACAGATCCTCCTTTTTTTTTTTTTTTTTTTTTTTTTTTGGCCTTCTTAACATTTCTCATAGGGCTTGTTTAGTAGTCATGAATTCTTTTAACTTTGGTTTGTCCGGGAAACTCTTTATTTCTCCTTCTATTCCAAATGATGGCCTTGATGCATCGAGAACTCTTGGCTGCAAATTTTACCCTTACAGCACTTTGACTATATCATTCCCATCCCTTCTGGCCCGCAAAGTTTCTGCTGAAATTCAGCTGACAGCCTTATGGGGTTCTTTTTGTATGCAACTGTCTTTTCTTTTGCAACCTTTAAAATTCTTTTTTTTAATTTTTATTTTAAATGTTGTTTTATTTTTGAGAGGGAGAGTGCGAGGGGGAGAGGCAGAGAGAGAGGGGGACACAGAATCTGAAATAGGGTCCAGGCTCTCTGAGCTGTCTGCACAGAGACTGAAACGGGGCTCGCACTCACATGCTGTGAGATTACGACCTGAGCTGAAGTCGGAAGCTCAACCGACTGAGCCACCCAGGTGCCCCTAAAATTATTTTTAATCATTTTGTTTTTGTTTTGTTGTTTGTTTGTTGTCATTTTAAGTACTCTGTGTCTGTTGCAGACCTCCTTGGGTTGAATTTATTGGAGGGATCTCTGTGCCTTTTGAATCTGGATGTTTCCCTTGCCAGATTTGGGAAATGTTTAGCTATTATTTTATCAAATACATTTTCTGCCCCCCTTTCTTGCTCTTCTCTTCTGAGATCCCTGTAATGCAAATGTTATTATGCTTGATGGTGTGACTGAGTTCCCTGTTTTCATTGTTCAGTATTTATTTCTTACCTGTTCAGCTTGATTACTTTCCATTACTCTATGCAGGTCACGGATATGTTCCTCTGCTACCTGTAGGCTATTCTTTATTTTACCGATTGTATTCTTAATTTCTTTTACTGAGTTAATCATCTCTGATGTTCTTTTTTATCTCTTTGTCAGTGGTCTCACTGCTATCCTCCACCCATTTCTGGAGTCCAGTGAGTATTTTTATGATCATTACTTTAAATTCTCGATCAGGCATCTTACTTATTTCTGTTACACTTAGGATGTATGACAGATTGGGCTGTGATTTGGACCTATTCTTTCATTTTGGACTTATTTCTCTGTCTCTTCATGTTGTCTACCTCTCTGGGTCTGTTTCTCTGTTTTAGGAAAGTCAGCTACATCTTTTGCTCTTGAAAGTAGTGGCTTTATGTAGAAGAGGCCCTGTAGTGCCCTGCAGTGCGCTGTTCGCTATTCACCAGTGCTCGACACTTCATGGGAGTCTCCTATGTGTATTGCTTGCCTAATGCTATTGTGTCTGAGTCGCTTTTCTTTGCAGCCCAGAGGTCTGAACTGACTTTCTACCTTTTGTGGCTATGTTTGCTGTCTGTGATGTTAGTGAGACCTAGGCAGGTCTGCTCTGAGGTGGCATGACGGCAGAAGGGCGTGGGGATGGGGTGGCAGTGGTAGCAAAATTCGCACTGAGCCACTAGTCCTAGGCTGGATTCTTTGAAGCACGGTGGCAGCCAGGGGCATGGCAGCCAGGAGCACTCACTGTCTGTGTACAGGGTAGCTGGAAAGGGTATGCTTAGCATTAGCAAAATTTGCACTGAGTCACTAGTCTTAGGCCAGATCCCTGAGAGCATGGTGGTTGCCAGGGGCATGGTGTGTGTGGAAGGGTTGGCTGGATGGGGCATGTGTGCCATTAACAAAATTTGCACTGAGCCCAGGGCCTAGGCCAACAGGTTTGAGTAGGTCAGTCCTCAGGAGAACTTGTGGGTGGGGTACACTGCTAGCAAGTGTCTGCTCAGAGCCACCTCCTGCAGGTGGCTCTATATTTATGCTGGGAGGGGGCACGGGAGAGGAAAATGGCATCTGCCAGCTCTTTGGTTCTAGAAGTTCTCCAATAGGCTCTGGAATCAGTATAAACAGATTTCCTTCCCCCTTTGCCCCAGGTGTTGTACAAACTATGGCTTCTATGTTGCCCCTCACCCAGTGCTGAGTCAGCTGGCCTTAAACCTCCAGGCTCCAACTGCCACTGGTTTTACAAAACTCACAGAATCCTTCCCCTCATTTTCAAGGCCAGAAGTTCTGGGGATTTGTTTTCTCTGTGTGGGCTCCCTGGTGCTTCCCCCTCTCAGCACCCACGGCTCCCTCCCTCCTACAGGCAACATCCAACCATCCTTTCTGCCCTTCCTAACTTCTCTGATGTGGCTTCTTCTCTACACTTAAATGTGGAGTTTGTTCTGTCAGTCTTCAGATGGCTCTCTGGTTTATTTACTCAGATGTGAGTGATATATAGTTGTAAACATGCGCTGAGGTGACATTAGGGTCCTCCTACTTCTGTCATCTTCCAAAATCTTTTGCTAGTTAATCTTTTAAACCATGGCAATTTTTCTGTGCCCAAAGACAGAGGAATCTGTTCCAAGTCCCTCAGTACTATCCTTCCCCACCACCATCCTCAGTATTGGAGGTAGGGGTTCCTTTTATTACCATCTCTCTCTCTCTCTTGCTTTTCTCTTGTTGTTTTCTGTCTTTGGTTGTTCAGTGACTGTTCAGCCAGCCATAAGTTTTTTTTCAGGAGCAATTCTTGTATTAATAGGTATAATTTGGTGTGTTCTGTGGAAAAGGTGAGTTCACAGTCTTCCTACGTTGCCATCTTGACCCAGAACTGAGAATCAAGTTTTATTCTTTTACAGTGAATATCCAGTTTGCTAGCACCATTTCTAGGAGAGACCATCTTTAATACGTTGAATATTTTTGACTCTCTTGTCAAACATTAGTTGAGTATATATATTAGAGTTTATTTATGAACTCTCAATTCTGTTCCATTGATATATTGGCCTGTTTTTATGATAGCACCATACTGATTTAATTACTATAGCTTTATATTATACTTTTTTAAATGTTTATTTATTTTTGAGAGAGAGAAAGAGCGTGCATGAGTAGGGGAGAGGCAGGGAGAGACATAGTCACAGAATCTGAAGCAGGCTCCAGGCTTTGAGCTGTCAGCACAGAGCCCAATGCAGGGCTCTAGCTCATGAGCTGTGAGATCATAACATGAGCTGAAGTCAGATGCTTAACCAACTGAGCCACCCAGGTACCCTTCTGTAGCCTGATACTATAGTTTGAAATCAACAAGTGTGATGCCTCCAGCTTTATTCTTTTTTATTAGGATTTCTTTTGCTATTCAGTGTCTTTTGTGGTTCTATATAAATTTTAGAAGTGTTTTTTCTGTTTCTGTGAAAAATGTCATTGGTATCTTGATAGGGATTCCACTGACTGTCTAGATGGCTAGTGGTAGTATGGACATTTTAAGAATATTAATTCTTTCAATCCATGAACAAGAAATACCTTTCCATTTATTTGTGTTGTATTTGATTTATTTCATCAGTGTCTTACACTTTTTAGAGATCTTTCACCTCCTTGTCTAGGTTATTCCTCAGTATTTTATTGTTTTTGATGCCATTATAAATGAGGTCAGTTACTTTATTTTTTTTTCAAAAAATTGGTAGTGTACAGAAACATTACTGATTCTGTATGTTCATTTTGTACCCTGCAATTTTACTAACTTTGATTAGTTCTAAGTTTTCCGTTGAGTCTTTTGGATTTTCTATATATAAAATCATATCATTTGCAAATAGAGACAATTTTACTTCTTCTATTTCAACTCTGTCACCTTTTCTTTCTTTTTCTTGCCTAATTGCTACAACTAAGTCCTCAGGAACTGTGTTGAGTGGCAACAGTGAGAGTGGGCATCCTTCTTTTGTTCCCAACATTGAAGGAAAAGCTTTCAACCTTTTATCATGGAATATGATGATAGCCGTGTGTTTGTCATAGATTACCTTCATTATGTTGAAGTATGTTTCTTCTATGCCTAATTTAAGTGGTTTTTATTATGAATAGATATTAAATTTTGCCAACACCTTTTTCTGTGCCTTTGGGGATGATCAAATTATTTTTCATTTATTTTTATTAGTGGAAGGTATATCACATTTATTGATTTGCGTATGTTGAACCCTTCTTGCATCCCAGGGATAAATCCCACCAGATAATGGTAAATGATCCTTTGAATCATTTTGAATTTGCTGAGTCATGTTGAATTCACTTTATTAATATCTTGTTGAGAATGTTTATATTTATACTTATTTAGAGATCGAGGCCTATAGTTACTAGTAGTGTCTTCATCTGGCTTTGATATCAGGATAATGCTGGCCTCATAAGATGAGTTTGGGATGGCTCTCCCCTCTCGGATTGTTTTTTAAGAGTTTCATAGGGGTGTCTAGGTGGCTCAGTCATTCGAGTGTCTGACTCTTGATTTCGGCTCAGATCATGATCTCATGGTTCATGGGTTTGAGTTCTGCATTGGGCTCTATGCTGACAGTGTGGAGCCTACTTGGGATTCTCTTTCTCCTCTCTTCTCCTTCCCCCTCCTCCAAATAAATAAATAAACTTAAAAAATAAAGAGTTTGAGAATAATTGGTGTTACATCTTTAAATGTTTGGCACAGTTCACCAGTAAGTCCATCTTATATTGGGTATTTCTTCATTGGGAGACTTTTTACTACAGATTCCATTTCCTTATGTGTAATAGGTCTGAATCATGAATTATTTCTTCATGATTCATCTTCTGGTTTGTATATTTCCAAGAATTTTTGATTTCTTCTTGGTTGTCCAGTTTGTTGTTTTATAGTTGCTCATAGTAGCCTCTTATGATTATTTGTATTTCTGTGGTATTATTTTTAATGTCTCCTTTTTCATTTATAATTTTCTTGATTTAGATAATCTTTTTTTCTCTTCATTAGTACAGCTAATGCTTTGTCAATTTTGTTTGTTTTTTCAGTAAACCAACTCTTATTTTTTTAAATTTACATCCAAGCTTATAGTACAACAATGGTTTCAGGAGTATATTCCTTAATGCCCCTTACCCCTTTAGCCCATCCCCTTTCCCACAACCACTCCAGTAACCCTCTGTTTGTTCTCCATTTTTAAGAGTCTCTTATGTTTTGTCCCCTCCCTGTTTTTATATTATTTTTGCTTCCTTTCCCTTGTGTTCATCTGTTTTTATCTTAAAGTCCTCAGTAAACCAACTTTTGGGGTGGTTAATCTTTTCTATTGTTTTCCTGTTCTATATTTCAGTAATTTATGTTCTAATGTTTATTATTTACTTCATTTTGCTAATGTTGGACTCAGTTTCTTCTTTTTTCTAATTCCTTAATGTATAGAGTTAGGTATGTGGGATATTTCTTATTTCTTAATATAGATGTTTATTACTGTGAATATCTCTTGTGGAACTTGTAGAATTGCTGTATTCCAAGAGTTTTGGTATGTTGTGTTTCTATTTTCATTTGTCTCAAGAAACATATTTCCCCTTTAATTTGTTCTTGATTCATTTGCTATTCAGGAGAATGTTGTTTGATTTCCATGTATTCATGAATTTTCCAGTTTTCTTCTTGTTATTTCTAATTTCATCCATTGTAGTCAGAGAATTGTACCTGATATTTTAGTCTTCTTGTTTTTGCTAACTCCTATTTTGTAGTCTGACATGTGGTTTATTCTTTAAAAAGTTCCATGTGCATTTTACAAGAATCTGTATTCTATCATTTGTCAGATAAAATGTTCTATATTTATCTATTAGGTCCAATTGGTCTATAGTGTTGAAATCCAGTCTTTCCTTACTGATTCCCTATTCAGATAAGCTGTCTATTGTTGAGAGCAGTGTAGTCAAGTCCCCAAATCTTACTGTATTATTGCTTGTTTCTCCTTTTAGCTTTGTTCACTTTGCTGTATATGTTTAGGTCCTCTGATGTTGGACACATAGATATTTATAATTTTTATATATTCATAAATGATTGTCATATAATGACTTTGCTTATTTTTACCATTTTTAACCTAAAGTTCCATTTTGTCTGATAGAAGTATAGCTAATTCTGCTTTTTGTTGTTGCTATCAATTGTTTGAAATATCTCTTTCCAGTTCTTCACTCTAAGTGTATCTTTAAGGCTTAGTTTTCTGTAGGTAGTATATCATTGGATCTTTTTATTTATTTTATTCATTCACCCATTCTGTATCTTTTGATTAACAATTTAATACATTGATGTTTAAAGTAATTAATGATAGACAGGATTTATTATTGCCATTATGTTAGTTAATTGATTTCTGGTTGTTTCCTAGATCCATTGTTCCTTATTACTTATCTTGCTGCCTTTGTTTTGATGTCTATCAGTAGGCATTGACTTCATCATCATGTTCTTTTGTGTAATTGCTTAGGTTTTTCCCTTGTGCTATGAAGCTTACATAAATTACTTTACAATTATAATACCCTGTTCTAAAATAATAACAACTTCAATAGAATTTCTAAACTTTATACTTGTATTTCTCCTCCATCTCACATTTCAGGTCTTTGCTGTTACAATTTACATATTTTATGTTGTGTAACTAATAACAGATTTTTTAGTTATGGTTATTTTTAATACATTTGTTTTAACTTTAAACTAGAGTTGTAAGTGAATTATGCACCACCCCTACCATATTACAGAATTTAAGTTTAACAAAGTATTTAGCATTACCAATGAGTTTTGTGCTACCTTTTTAATGTTTTTATGATGTTAATTACCCCTGTCTTTTTACTTCCACTTAAAGAATTCCCTTTAGCATTTCTTATAAGGCATGTCTAATGGTAATGAATTCTCTCAGCTCTTGATTTTTTTCAGGAAGTCTTTATCCTGCTCTCATTTCTGAAGGACAGTTTCACCAAGTATAGAATTCTTAGTTGACAGATTTTTTTTTTCCTTCAATATTTTAAACATGTCAACCCATTCTGTTCTGCCCTGAAATGTCTCTGGTGACAAATCTGTCAACAGCATTAGGGGTTTTCCTTGCATGTAATTTTTCTCTTTCTGCATTCAAAATTCTTCGTCTTTTGACAATTATGTGTATTTCAGTGCGCCTTTATTCAGGCTCACCCTATTTAGGGTCCTTTGACTTTCATGGACATGGATCTGTATTTGTCTTCCCAGTTTTGGGAAGTTTTCAGACCTTACTGTTTAAATACTCTTTATGTCACTTTCTCTTTTCTTTCTGGTATTTCCATCATGCAAATATTGCTTCTTTCCATGTGTCACATAAGCTCACAGGCTTTGAGTTTTTAATTTTTTTTTTAATCTTCTGACTAGATTGTTTCAAATGTTTTATGCTCCAGTTTGCTGATTCTTTCTTCTGTATTATCTAGTTTGCTTTTGAAACTCTAATGAATTCTTCAGTTCATTTACTGTATCTTATAAATCAGGATTTTTTTATGGTTTCTATTTTTTATGGTTTCTATTTTTATGGTTTTTACTTCTTTATTAAATGTTCATTTTTTTTCTTGAATTGTTTTTTGAATTTCATTTAATTGTTAGTCTGTGTGTTCTTGTTCACTAAACTTCCTAAGAGGATTATTCTAAGCTCTTTAAATGACAGTTTATAGATCTCCATTTCTTTAGGGTCAGCTATTATAGCTTTATTAGTTTTCCTTGGAGGTAATATATTTACCTGATTTTTCATTATCTTTGATTTTTTACATTGGTATCTGTGCAGTTGAGTAATCAGTCTCCTCTTCCAGACTTTACAAGTTTACTTTAGCAGAATAGATCTTAATCAGTCAGCTCAGTTAGATTTCTGGGTGTGTCTACTATTAATGTCCTTGGTAAAGTAGGCCTATTATTATTGTCTATTTTGGGGGTGGCAACTGTCCCAGTTCTGCAGTCAGAGATGGGTGGTGTGCCACTGGCTGACAGAAGTTGGGTAGGAACCCTGGCTTGGTTTCTTATCCAAATCAAGCTGTAGAATGGGCTCCACAGTGGGCTAGATTCTCTGGTCAGGCTTACTAGATAGTTGGTACTGGGTATTAGATTTATTAGTAAATGGTCCCTCAGCTTCCTTGTTCTGGCAGGGCAGCAGGGACAGACCCAGACCCTACTTCTTATTTGAGAATCTAACTCAGTCAAGAATGTTCACTTAATTCCCCCTTTTGCTGGGCAAATGGGGGAAGCCATGGGTTGTGTTCTCCATTTAAGTACCACTGTAAGAAGGGCTGTTGGAGCAGTGCAGATTTCTGTGTGCTATGATTAGACTTTTTGCTCAAATAGGCTAAAGGCTGTATTCAGCAGTGAGTGGGGCTATAAATTAGTTTGCATGCCTGGGCACAGTGGGAGAAGCAGCTCTAAAGGTGAAAAAGCTTTTTATCTTAACTCCAGTCAAACTACACCCCCAGTTCCCTGGCTGAACAGAGAGACATTGGCTTTCCACTGCAGACTATCAGCTATGCCTGCCCATCTTTGCTCAAGTTGCTCACTTACACAGTTTCCACGTGTCCTTACCTGAACTTCTGGACCAGAAAGGCCTAGGAGTCACAGTGGATGTGGTTATGTTTCAGCTTACTTGCCTGGTAACCAGCCTTTCTCCTACATCTTGTTCCTATATTACCAAAGACTTTTCAAACCCTGAGGGTATCTGTGGCTGTTTGCAAAGGCTAATGGTTTACTTGCTCTGACAATTTCAGAGTATTTACAAAGCACTACTTCTGTCTAGGGCTTCCCCCAGGCTGCTAAGCCCCTTTCTTTCTTGGAGCAAGTTAAAACTATTTGCTCAGTTGCATTCTTCCAAGAAGTGCAAAGGAAGGAGAAAGGAAACAAAAACTCTCCTCAGGTTGCCTGACATTTGATCTGGAATGAGGTTTGGCAAGGGTAGGATTTGAAAATAGTCCATTAAGTTTAGCACCAAAACTTAGTTTAGAGGTCTTTTCTTATCATGTGAAATGTTCAGAACTGGCTTTCTTATTGAGATAAAAGGGACAAATCTGAACAAGATCTTTTAATGGACACCAAGAAACATGTAAGTGGCTTTATTTTTTGGATGGAGATGATTCAATTAAGATCCCAATGCAAAACTCTTATTTTCCACTTGCTAGAAAGGCAGTGAACCAAGGAAGAAGAAAAAATAATGTATCTAAAATTGTGATTTTTGACCTGTTAGATTTTATCTAATGGATCTTAAGGGGCAAAATTATACATAAACAGAAAACTTTATTTTAGAAAGTGGCTTAAATGATTGCAAGAGCTGTTCTCTGAGGAGAGGTTTCAAAATATTATTAAAAAAAAACGAAATGTGAGAAAAAGTCTTAAATAATGGGACTGCAGTAAGGATTCAGTCTTGGCAATAAACATTGATATTCCCCAACTGACTTAAATTTGATTGTGCCGAATGAGTAATGCTCATGAATTAATTTAAATTATTTATTGAAATTCTTATACCTCCCCTTCAGCAGAACCTTGTCAGAGAAGAATAGTTCCCCATAGAACTCTACCCTGAGCTTTCTGTCAGGAACACTTTAAATTACTCACATAATGATGCTTATGCATCTACTAATAGAAGTAGTTCGAGCCTCAAAATGCCCCTTAGTGAATAAATACCATGTGAGCAACTCTCTCCGACTCATTGCCTTCAGTGGACATTTGTCCTGGAAGGCAGGGAGTATAAGTCTTGGGGTGTGAGGTATGTTTCTGATTGTTTAGATTTGAGCTAAGTTTCTTATTTATTCTAATTCTTTCTCTTGTTCTTCTCCCTCAACTTAGTCTTATGTAAAAGGCTAACATCATGATCATCAGATTTTCTGACTGTGTCTATCATTTATGTTTAAGCAAACTGTGGAGTTCTTTGTAATTTTTTTAATATTTACTATAAGCGTCAACTGGATGGTGCCACTATTTGGTGTGACATAGAGGAATTTATGCATTGCTAGGTTAAGAAAACAAATTAACAAAAACAAAAATACATGTTATGAGATGACTGATTTTTACCTTCTAAATATAAATGTCTGTATTTTAAATGATGAAAATAAGTTGGAAAATTTAACTTTAAAATATCAATACATATATATTGAAAAACCCAAACAGAAGGACAAAAGGAGCAATGACAAATAAAAAATTTCCAAATATAATAAAGTGATACTTTTAGGAATTCAGTAAATCTTACTTTAGTTGCAAGTAAATTCTTCCTTTTTCAAAGCTCTAGTCCCATTTATCAATTTATTCTCAGGTTTTAAATTGCCAATTTCCACTTCAGTGGCTATATTAAATTTTTGCTAGTAATTTGCTAGAAGAACATCATACTTGTTCATGTACATTCACTTGGTCAGAGTTTTGTCTTATGTCACTTAGTACATTAGTACACTTAGTACTAAAGTGTCTCAATATATCCTGAAATCACCTTATCCTTGAGGTTATTCTGCCTTTTATGGTAGAAGCAGGTGATGGCATTGTGGCTGTTCTAGATTTCTCATTGTTTCCTGTGGACTTTCTCTGAGGCAAAGACTCAGCAACTTTTCTAAGAGTCAAGTTAACTATAAAGCCGGGGTGTCTTTATACTCACAGTGTTCTACAGTATGAGCATAGGTTTGTTATTTGAGGAAGCGAGAGCCAAAGATTAAGTCTCCTGAGATTTCCCCCTGCCACCTCTTTCTCTTTCTCCTTTCAGCTTCTATGAATGCTATAAATAATGAATCTAAAGCAAGAACAATGCTGGGAGCAAGTAGCCACTCGGGATATTATTTAATTCATGTTTTTAGAGATTTAAAACGTAAGGATAACTAATAAATATATTTGAGGTGTTTAATGCATAGCTATATTGTATATATAATATACAACCTTGTATACATGGAGTTTGAGAAGCATTTTCAGTATAGTCGAAAGAAATTGCATAGACCTTTGAGACAGCTAACAGATGTTAAAATATCAGTTCTAGTGTTGAGTAGTTTCGCAAACTTGGAAGATATTTTGCTCCTCTGAGGTTCAGTGTCTTTATAGAAAGTTTTTAAGAAAATATAAAAATCTTAAAAAATGAAATAACCTGTTCCACAGAGTTATTGTAAATATTATATGAGTGTAACATAATCAGTATTTGGAATATAGTAAATTCTTAGTGAACATTACTCAGTTAAAGCTTCAGAAATGAACTGCTAAAACATTTCCTGAAAAATGCCTTCAAATGCCAAAATATATTTCAAAATACTAGTTTACATGATTTTAGTATGTAAATTTGTATCAGTGGGTCTTCTTTCCCTGGGACTGCCAGTTTGCTCTTGACATCAATGGATAGGTTAAGAGGAATTAAAACTTTGGATTGAGGAGTTGCATACATCTTTTTCTTAAAGTAACATTTATTGGGTCATATTGCATCATGATTTCAAATATTTTCAAAAATTATATGTATTTTTTATACTTCTCATACCTACGTCAGGAGTGTGTATGATTCCTCCCTAACAGATGAAGAAGCAAAAGGTCCGAGACAACTCAGTTTTAAGAAAAGCTCTGCTCCTCTTCAAGATCTGATATGCCATTTTAAAACTTATGATAATAAGAACAACTGATTTCGATTCTTCTTCCCTTTTAATATGAATTTAAGAAAAATGTAGAGTGATGACCTCATAACCTCCAAGTCCTGGCTGACTGTGTTCAGGTGAAAACAGACACTCGTGGTAAATGTCCTCTAACCCAGGATCTGTCTTTTCTTGAGGCCTAAGTCTGTATAATTGACTTGATGTGATGCTTCTGGGCAAATAGTGAGGCTCCATGGTTATGTCTGGAGATTGGGGCTTTGCACCACTAAGTTTCAGAGGAGTTTCATATCTTCTTGACAACGTAACTATGTATGGTTAAATATTAACTAAAAGATACATCACATTTTTAAAATTATTATTCTCCATGAGGTAGACTGGTTTTGATATATACATATTAGCTTCCTGTCTAAATAATTAAATGTATAATTCCCTCACTTCATTGAAAGTGGAACTGGATTGAGGATTGCTAAGTAAAACATGCTGAAATGATAGGACCAGTATCACTTATCATCTCTCTGGTTATGTTAGTGAGTTTATATGTTGGAAATATCTGGTTCTCTTTAATCACTCTCTGTAGGGAGGGTTCTTCAGTTATCAGGATGGAGAAGTCATTAAATCCTCCCTAATCACTTCCATGATGCTGTCTCTTCTCCGGAGAAGCTGAGTGGCAAGCTCTTAGATTGATCTGTCTGCTGACTGCTTTGTAAGCGGCCACCTGGAGGGCTGGTCACAGGCTCCTGTAGGAATCCATCTACTGCCAAGTGCAAGAAAAGGGAATCACCTCTAAAGATTCTCAAGTGCTAATGTAGAGGAATAGAGGGGGGAAAGGAAGGTTTATTTTTAATATTAATAGGCGTAAACCTGAAAAGCTACTGTGACCTACTATAATCAAGTAGCCTTCAAGGTGCAAGGAGTTTGAAATGATGTAGTATCTAGTGTTTTGGGGACATTATTTAAAATTTGTCTATAGATATTTCAGGGTCACATGTCCTTTGATGCTTATCTCACGCATTTGAAAAAAAAGAATGAATTGCCATAATATCTCTTTGCCCAGTGATTTTTGCTGGACTCTAGTTTCTTAAATATAATAATTGAAAGGTAAGGAAGTTTATGTAACTATGAGGTATAATACGTTTTACAGGAACAGAAAGATTTTATATGGAATACTATCAGGAAAAAAAAAAAAAAGGAATAATCACTGTCAGAGACACAGCTACAACATTGATCATAGAGTTGGGGAAGATCACAAGAAACCAGGCTTAATTCCGACCTTGCCTACAGTGTAACTGTGACCACTTGAACAAGTCATTTGACCCGTTAAGACCAGTGCTGTCCAACCTAACTTCCAGCAACAAATTCAAGCTTTAGATGCAGTTTGCTTATGGAAAAATAGGAAAAAAAAAAATACCTTCTCATAAAAATTTCTTTTATACTTAAATAAGATAATATACATCTTAACATATTTAGAATGAAAATACACTAAACATAAAGGCCAAAATAGTGGAGATGTTCTTGTAGTGGGGCAAATCTGTAACTATAGAACATAGCATCTTGCCAGTTAATAAAAATTAACATCTATCATTGGTTACCCTTTTCTTCTGGTGGCAGCCCCCTGGATTTTTCATTCATGCTTTTCCAAGAACAAGGAGTGCTATATGATCCAAACCCTGATCATCTACACCTGGAGTTTGAATTTAGGGAAGAAAGGTCCAGAAAGGAACATAGTTGGAAGGATCTCATTCCAATGGAGCATTCCAGAAGAAACTATCCGTTTATGCCCACTGCCTGTTTCCCTGGACCCTCACTGGTTGCTGTCCTTCCTGAGGCCTCGTGACTCAGTTTTTCCTTTGATTCTTCAAGAGTCCCTAGCTTCTCCATAAATTCCCCTCTTTGATTAGCAGAGTCAGTTTCTGCCAAACACTCTGGGCTAAAAACTGCACTTTTTTTTTTCAATTTTTTTGTTTTTTAAGTTTATTTATTCGCGAGAGATAGGAGGAGACACAGAATCTGAAGCAGGCTCCAGGCTCCGAGCTGTCAGCACAGAGCCTGACACCGGACTCGAACTCACGAACTTCAAGACCACGACCTGAGCCAAAGCCAGAGGCTTAACGGACTGAGCCACCCAGGCGCCCCGTAAAAACTGCACTTCTAATCCCCACAAACTCTTTTGATGTGGACACATCTCCTGTCCTAATATCTATTTCAATACTTTGGACAGATTGTTAAGCTAACTGGGCGATAAACAGTCACTCACGTTTTGTTTGGTATCTACTAGCAGGTTTTCTGATCTGTTGGTCTATGGTGTCTAGTAAGGTAACCACGCGCTAGACACATGTAACTATTTACATTTAAATAGAAATTAAAGTTTAGTTGCTTATTTGCACTAGCCAACTTTCAAGTGCTCAAGAGCTACATATGATCAGTGGCTCCTGTATTGGACAGCACACAATTAGAATATTTCCATCATCTCAGCAAGTTCTATTGAACAGCAGTTGGTCCAAGGCCTTTCCAAAACACTTGTTCAAAAATAGACTAAAGGTTGAGATACTTCTCTTTGAAGGTTGTTGAATAAAGACAAAATGAAGTTTGCGGTAAAAAAAGAATTATTTGAAGAATGGAGATTAAATATGTCTTGCATAAGAATAAAACTAAGTTAAAAAATTATGGTGAGGATAATTACAATGCTTTGAGAAAGAGTGCATATAGAGACTAATAGACATTCAGTATCTTAATTTTTCCTTTGATGATTAAGAGATCCTTTCCCACAGGGCTCTTCCTTTAGGACATTGAGGAATTAAATTATAGTGTTAGTTTCCTAAGTAATTTCAGGGGCTCTCTACTCATTCTCACTCATTTTAGAGCTAAGAGGATTGTTCAGAATACATAGGTCACTTTCTAGGTCACACAGCTCAACTACCTGCAGAAACAACATGAGAACAACACACATCTCCTCAAGTCTTAATCTGAATAGTTGTTCTCTGTTGGACAAGGTATATTCAGGACATCTACCTCAAAATCTTTTCTTGAGTATTATCTCAACCAAATATATTCAAATTAGAGGCTTCTGGAATTCAGCCTTTCCTGCCTCCAATGAAATGGGTAATTGTGTAACTGCCATTTAACATGTATCCGGATTTCTCTAAAGGCCAGAGAAAGGGAAGTCAGCCCCCTAGAGTTAATAACTACGACTGACCCTGAACTGTCTGAATCTCCTCCCCTGAAATTTCAAGTCCCTATCCAATTTCCCAAGCATTTGAGGAAATTAAGTCATCTTTTGCAGGTGTATTTGTTCAGGTAAGTGTCTTCAGAGCTAAAATAATGTATTGCATAAGATGGAAAAATAAATATATTGGTAGAATTCTTTATGATGTATATTATAAGCAGGAACCAGAGAGAGCATTAACTATTTTATAGGAAAGGTTGTGGGTGAGGAAGAGCAAAATTGTCCAGCGTATAAACCTGCATTTAATTAGGTCAGTTTCTAAGAGTCACATTCATATGTATGTAAGTAAATATATATTTTTGTCCTTCAGGCCTAAATCTGCCAGGTCTTCAGTTCCGGGACTGACTCAGGACAGTCTTTAAGTTTTACGTTTCCTTAAGTGGTTTAGTATGGGCTTGGCCAAAATCTCCCTGCCTGCCTGCCAAGTCTCCCTGTCTGTTACACGTTTGATGGCTTCCTTCTGGGGCTTGCTAACTTCTGCTGTCTGACAAATGAATTAACAACAGGATATCATCAGAGTGGTTCCTAGATAATTAATGTCCATGTGACATTTCAGGGAGTTTATGCATTGAAAGACATTTGCTTCTAACGTATACTTCTATCCTCAGCTGTGCTTGGATTTTTTTTCAGCTCCTTTTTACAAGGTTTTTGGAATAATACTCCGCTTTCCTCTCCCAGGCTAAATCAAATTTCATGTACTTTGCTTACCTTCTTTCACGATTCCTTGTCTCCTTTCCCAATGCTCTCATTGATTCTAAACTGGGTCATTACTGGCCTTTAAGACCTACTGCTCCACTCAATTTTATACATTTTTTTTTTTTTTTTACTTTTTCCTGAGCAGGTTAAACCAGTGCTCTGTGGTTGAGATGGTCGGCAGTACTACACACAGAGTGGAAGTCATTCCTTCTAGGAGACTGGAGATCTCAATTTTCAGAGAAAATCAGAATACAGGGATAGTTTACTTTCTGAGAAATGGTAGAACCAAACTGAAACTATTTTTTTTTTTATAAAGGTTTTCTGATACTGTTTACCACCTTTTCAGAACAGAAGCCGGGTAAGGTAATGCTTAAATTTGGTGTAACAAAAACTTATTTCCATACCCATCCTCTTTAATTCACCTGTAAACATGTTGTTTTCCAAACAAATGTAGATATTTATATCTTCGGGTCCCAAGCCTGGATTTTGAGATGTCTTTTCCTAATTTTCCTTAGCATCTCTTACATAGTCTTGGATACATCAGTCTATTTCCTGAAAATAAGGCTTTTCCTGCAAGTCCTTGAACTATACTATACATAGGAGAGGGATAGACAGTGACAGTTACAAGCCCAGAATATTGATTCAGATTGCTTGGATCCTAATCTCCACTGTTACTTACTTATCTCTCCACTTCAGTTTTCTCATCTGTAAAATAGACATAATAATAGAACCTCCTTTATAGGATGTTAAGATTGAAAATGAAAATCTAAAGTGGGAGATTAGAAACATTAAATATTTTATTATAAAACTTAATGATAGTTTATTATCATAAATGTGAAGTCTGTCTTTAGTAGCCTTGTCCAATAACTGATGCAAGTGTTTTTTGTCTTCTAGGAAGCCTAGAGCATTCAAAGTCCACTTACAATTAATATTCCCCCCTTTGAAGACAAGATGAATTAGGTGATGTATGTGTTCTTAGAAGTTTAAACTCATGACTGTGTGCAAAGCTATTCTTCTTAGTATTCCTTAGGATACTAGCTGAGCAGCTCAATCAAAGGCCCAGACAAAAGTGGTTAAAAAAGTGGTTCAAAAGTGTTTCCCTTTCCTGTAACATTCCAACCTTAAGTAGTCCAGGTTTGATATGGTCATGCTATTCAGCTTTCACAAGCAGGAGCACATTTTAGCTGCAGAAATAAGAGAAAAGGACAGGGGAAGACATACCCATTTTCCTTAAGAGCATAAACTGAACGTCAAACTCATCATTTCTGTTCATATACCTTTAGTTAGAACTCATTTACGTTGCCTTGCCACATCTATGCACAAAGGTTGAAAGGTGTCTTTAGCTGGCAGGCCATGCTAAATCCACATGCCCTCTAAAATTTAGGGGTTCTATTACTAAAGCTAGAACAACGGATATATATATGCACAACTAGTTCTGCCTTCCACAGTCCACTCTTCTTATACCTATTATTACTTACTCCTCCCCAAAGGAGTCAAACTTCCATTAAATTATTGCTTTCATTGCAAGGTCCAAGGTGCTTAGGCTTGATAAAATACTTTCCTTCAGTTACGTGTATGTCCATTCTTTGTTTAGCACTCTAAAAGCTAAAATGAAAGTATTTTGCTTCTTCTCAATCCCTACTATTCCCAATATAGAATGACGGAGAATGGAGTGAGCACAGAGTATCTACAACAAACACTTCTCTTTGGAGAAGACTTGGAATGGGGAACACAAAGTAGGTATTCTTCATAACAGTTATTAAATCTTGCCAGGCAAGGACTATCAACATTCTCAGTCTCCCCAGGGATTAAGTTTCTGGTTTAGCACATCCAGTAGTTGTTACTTGGGAGTCTATTTTCTTCTGTGGGTCAGGGCTTTTCCTCTTAGAAGCTTTCCCTTTTATTTTAGCCATAATGTGCACTTCTGAAATGGGCATTGGGTAGAATTCCCCTCTGGAGGACTATGCAGCCTTGGGGTTGTCTGAGGTATTAAATAGCCGCAGGCTTTGAAGGTCAAACTAGTGGTTGCTTTAACAGTGAAACACCCTCAAAAAACCTGGAAAGCTTCTGGTCTTTTTGCTTTTAGTCAAATTTCTATATGCCAGAAAGATGGTCAAATATATGAAGTCAGTATACATGTTTCCATACTTGAAAATTTTTCTCCTTTATGTCCTAGCTTCAATGATCTGCCCACTTCCATCTTTTTTGACTTGTTGGAGGATACATGAAATCCTATTGAAATAAAGCTTAGATGACATCTTCAGTTGGATTCCTAGGAAATAAAACCTGAGACAAGTGTTCAGGTGAAAATCACTCAATAGTAAGTATTATCAAGGAAAGCCAGTAAAAGAGTAGGAAAGTGGGACGGGATATCAAGGATGGCAAGCAATATGAGTGGAAGGTAATATTACCTCGGTTGCCCCAGGGGAGGACACAGCAGTGGATATCACACCTTTAATATCCTAATCAAGTCACAATGAAGCTGGAGTGTTTATACTTCTGCATTCATTGGTCATTGCTTTGGGTAAATGAAAGAATTTATAGGCACTTCTGGATTTCTCCATTTGAGGCATAACAATTCCGGCAGGCCAAGGGCAGCATGCCATAAAAGGATGCAGATGTTGGCTGCAGGGAGGGGAAGCAGTCCTGGAGTTGGTGTGCACTAAAAAGGTAAGGAGATCACAGTGAATACTGGCACAGCATTACTACATGGCGGCATGATTCACTAAGAAGGCCAGTGTGGTCTACCAAGCTCGATGCGGTTTTAATTTGCATTTTCTTATTAATGAGTTTTTTTCACATGTTTAGCAGTGCTTTTTATTTCCTTTTCTATCAAATGACTAATAGATCTTCAGCCAATTTTAATTTTCCTTAGTTCTTTTTCTTCTAGATTTCCAGAAACTATAATTAGGGAGATTGGTCACTTTCCTATGGTGTGAGTTACAGATATTTCACCTTTTTCGAACAATTATTTCTTTAAAAAAAAATGGGCTATGTTGACATTTTACTGGTAAGAGTTACTGCTATTGTTTGCATTTTTGAGGTATTTTGTGTGGTGCTGTGGGAGTACACTTTTCATGATCAATTATTGCATTAATTGGATTTTTCTGAACTTTAGACTTTCCCGTGATATTCGGTTTTGATTTTTAAATGATCCATAGTGATGTTTTTCTGGTTAATATTCTTCATTTGTGTTAGTATGATGGTCTTGTGCATATTTTTAAATACCTCTGTTGATGCTGTGTCAAACTCCTTTTAATTATTGTTTCCTGAAGTCTCCTGGAGTGTGGGGAGATGGCAGGAGGCTGCCAGAAACAACACAACTGAAAACCTTTTTTCTACTCTGCTGCCAAAGATTCAGACTGCTTCCCACAAATACAGCTTTTCTGTGTGATTCCTTGAGTCCATGTTGACAAATGGAAAACATGGCATTTGTATTTCTAAGAAATCTCCTTCCAAAAGGAACAATTTGCTCCCCTGCTCAGTACTTTCTAAGATCTGTGGTTGCTTGGTCCTTGTGCCATTACTGTGCTTTATCTCTTTACCTGTTTTGTGTAATTGACCGCTTCCTCAGCTGCCTTTATATTCCTAAGTTGAAGTTTATAGGGATTTTTCTTTTTTCCCCTTTTTGCATGTGTTTACTTTAGGTTTGGTGCTTATTGCCACAAATGTATTTATAATAGGAGTTTTAGTCTCAGGGAAAATAATCTTGCCGAGAACTCTTATGAGTAGACAGCAACAACATTTCTGCAGAGATAGGAAAGAGTTACAAAGGTAGTTTTGAAAGAGCATGAAACACACTAATGGGAAGAGTAAGGGCTTTGGAATTCAACAGGCTTGCATTTATATGGTGCTCATCCACTTACTAGTTGAATTATCAGAGAGGCAAATTACAACATTCTAAACTTGTTTCCCTCTTTTGTATAATAAAAGTAATATTTTCTTAAGAAAATATTAAAAATATATTGTAGTTAATCCTATTAACAAAATAATTCTTAAATATTTAAGTCATCCAGCCATATGTGTTGATTTTGTTTTAATTGCATTCAAAAATAGTGAATATAGGCAGAGTACTAGACAGAAAAATGGCTGGAAATAAAATTATCTAATAGGTAGAAAAACTAATATAGACAGTTGTTAAATTTTGTGAAGGGACTTTTGTTTATTGATTTTGAAAAATGTTGAAACTTACTTTCACTTAAAATCAAAATATCTTACAGAGGTTGATGGTTAATTTTATGTGTCACCTTGGCTAGGCTAGATACTGCCTTGTTGAATCAAATACCAGTCTAGATGCTGCTGTGATGGTATTTTTTAAATGTGATTAACTATCAGTAGACTTTTGGAAGGATACTGTTTTACTCACTGTCTATGGGCTACATCCAATCAGTTGAAGGCCCTAAGAGCAAAGCTTCATGTCCCCAAAGAAGGAGGAATTCTGCCAGAGTTTCTAAATTTCAAGCTTAAGATCGTAACATTGTAGAAGAGGAAAAAAATTTTTCCCTTTACCCTAAATTCTTTGCTGAGGCCTCCTTCTAATAAAAAAAAGTGATTAATAGGAGAAAAACAGAAGTTTAATAACATGCATACCTCCTGTGTATATGTGAGATACCAGGTACCTCCCTGAAATGGCCCAACCTACCACCTTAAATACCATCATCAGCTAAAGACAAAGGAAGCTGGGGTGGGGGGAGCCAGTTTGGGGAAGTTATCAGGTAAAACAGGATAAATAAGAATAGGGTTGTTATGCAGATTTAAGTCTTTGCCTTCTTCAGTGGTGATGATTTCTGGAGATCTCCTGGTATAGAGACAGACAGGCTTAGAAATGAAGAAGTCCCTCATACATCTAAATGTCTCTTACAAAAAGTTGATTACTTGGGGCGCCTGGGTGGTTCTGTCAATAAAGTGTCTGACTTCGGCTCAGGTCATGATCTCACAGTCCGTGAGTTCGAGCCCCGCGTCGGGCTCTGTGCTGACAGCTCAGAGCCTGGAGCCTGCTTCAGATTCTGTGCCTCCCTCTCTCTCTGACCCTCCCCCGTTCATGCTCTGTCTCAAAAATCAATAAACATTAAAAAAAATTTTTTTTAAAGTTGATTTCTACTTTGTTTTCAGAGCATTTACTATGTCTGCTGTATTGTAATTATCAGCTCAATAACTCTTATGCCACAGAGGCATATTTTTGGGTCATATATTTGGCTCCCCTTCAGTCCCACCTTTGCACCTTGAAGTAAGAGGATTCACAATCATTTCTTCCTGTCTCATCAAACCAGTGTCTTCTTGGTCCTGAGGCCAATCCAGTTAAACAGTAGTGTCCTTGCACTTTCAGATTTCGGCCTTTATAGTATGAGCAATCTTGTATTTAATATGAGGCATTGCAATAGAAACAAAAGAAGAATGAAGGGAAATTGTTGGAGCAGACTATAACACCAGTCTGAGTCCTGAGGGCAACAACGGTCCAGAAGATTTCTAGATGCCTGGCTCAACGCATCTTTTGCTGTTTCAGTGTCTCTGATGATGTCATCATGTGTTCAGGTAAACTTTGTGAGTGGCCCACACAGCAGTAGGCATGAGGATTGTATATACAAGCACTGCAGTAGTTATTTCTCTGATGTTTACATCAAGTTGTCCCCCTTCAGTTTGTAGGCATTAGGAAAAAATTACTAAGAACAAAAACTACACAAGTCACAAGGGTAGGAGGTAATTGCAAACTTCAGTTTGGAAATTCATAGCCAGATTTTGAAGAAGCTAGAAGAATTCAGGATCCAGTCCATAAGTAGAAAATAAAACCTTAAAACCAATAGCACTAGAATCCAGTTATTTTCAACGGTGTAAACATAATTTTTCTATGATCACCCAGATTTCTACTAAAAATAATCACAATAAAACTAATTTGTTTGCAAATTAAGTGTAGTTCGAATAAATTTGGCCTGATTATATAAGTGGAACAAGAATATAGCTATTGACCATATTGGATCTTTTTAAATATGCTTTGCTGGAACTTTTCATAAGGAATCTCGTTGAAACTGTTTTTTTTGGAAGTAGAGTTTTCATACAATGTTCTATTATATCAGTTTCAGGTGTACAACATATTGATTCAACAACTCTATGTTATGCTATGCTCACCACAAATGTAGCTACCATCTGTAACCATAGAGTATTGTTGACTATATTCCCTCTGCTATGCTTTTTTCCTCGTCACTTATTTATTTTATAACTTAAAATTTGTACCTCTTAATCTCCTTCATGTATTTCACTCACCACCTCCCCCCAAAACTTGCCTCTGGGAACCACCAGTGTGTTTTGTATATTTAAGAGTCTCTTGGTTTGTTTTGATTTGTTTTTTAGATTCCACATGTAAGTGAAATCATGGTGTTTGTTTTTCTCTGACTTATTTCATTTAGCATAATACCTGCTAGGTCTATCCATGCTGTGGCCAGTATAGTCTAGGGTGAGTGTGGGTGTATATGTATAATACCTTCTTTGTCCCTTTGTCTATAAATGGACACTTGGGTTGCCTTCATATCTTGGCTAACATAAATAAGGATGGGATGAACATCAAGGTACGTATATATTTTTGTTTTGGGGGGATAAATACTTAGTAGTGAAATTATTGGATCATAGGGTATTTATCTTTTTAATGTTTGGAGAAAACTCCTTACGGTTTTCCACAGTGGTTGCACCAATTCACATTTGCCACCAATCGTTCATGAGGGTTCCCATTTATTCACATCTTCACCAACACTTACTTCTTGTGTTTTTGATACTACCCATTCTGATTTCTAGGACATGATCCTTAATTGTGGTTTTCATTTGCATTTCTTGATGATTAATGATGTTGAGGATCTTTTCTGTATCTGTTGACCATCTGTATCTCTTTTTTAAAAAAATGTTTATTCAAATCCTCTAATTTTGTAATGTACAAGATCTTTATATATTTCGGATATTCACCCTTTATTGGATATATATTTTGCAAATATTTTCTCCCATTCATTATGTTGCCTTTTCATTTTGTTGATGGTTTTCTTTGCTGTGGTCCCAATAGTTTATTATTTATTTTGTTTGCCTTGTGTGGAGACATAGTCATAAGTCTAAGAGATTAGTGCCTGTTTTCTTTTAAGGGTTTTATTGTTTAAGGTCTCACATTTAGGTATTTCATCCATTTTGAGTTTATTTTTGTGTAGAGTATAAGAAAGTGGTCCAGTTTCATTCACCTGTGTGTAGCTTTTCAGTTTTTCCAACACCATTTTTTTTTGAAAAAGCTGTCTTTTCCCCCATTGTCTATTCCTGTCATAGATTGACCACTTAGGCATGAGTTTGTTCTAAGCTCTGTTTTCTGTTCCATCGATCTGTGTGTGTATGTATGTGTATATATATATATATATATATATATACATATATATATATATACATATATATATATATGTATATATATTCATGTTGATTATTGTGCCAGTACCATACTGTTTTGATTAGAACGTCAGAGTGTATCTTGAAATCTGGGATTGTCATACCTCTAGCTTTGTTCTGATTGTCTTGGCTGTTCAAAGTCTTTTGTGATTCCATATAAATTTTAGGATTATCCTAGTTCTGCGAAAAATGCGGTTGGTATTTTGATAGGGATTGCATTGAATCTGTAGATTGCTTTGGGTAGTATGGACATTTTAATAATAATTCTTCCAATCCACAAGCATGGAATGTATTTCCACTTGTTAGTGTCTTCTTCAGTTTCTTTCATCACTGTCTTACAGTTTTCAAATTATAAGTCTTTCACCTCTATGATTAAATTTATTCCGTAGAAATTTTATTCCTTTTGTTGAAATTGTAAATAGGATTATCTTCTTATTTTCTGTGTCTGTTTCTTCATTATTCGTTTTTTTAAATTTTTTTATTGTTTAAAAATTTTTTTTTTAATGTTTTATTTATTTTTGAGACAGAGCATGATCAGGGAGGGGCAGAGAGAGAGGGAGACACAGAGTCCGAAGCAGGCTCTGAGCTGTCAAGCACAGAGCCTGACAAGGGGCTCGAACTCACGAACCGTGAGATCATGACCTGAGCCGAAGTCAGACGCTTAACCGACTGAGCCACCCAGGTGCCCCCATTATTCATTTTTTGATGAAGTCTTCAGGGTTTTCTATATATACTATCATGTTTTACTTCTTCCTTATTGATTTGGATGCCTTTTATTTCTTGTCTGATTACTATAGCTAGGACTTCCAGTACTGTGTGTAAATAAAAGTGGTGAGAGTGGGCATCTTTGTCTTTTTTCCTGACCTTAGAGGTAAAGCTTTCAGTTTTTTACCATTGAATACGATGTTCACTGTGGGTTTTTCATATAAGGCCTTTATTATGTTGAGGAAGGTTCTCTCTAAACCCACTTTGTTGAGGGTTTTTATCGTGAACAGATGTTGAGTTTTATTAAATGCTGTTTTTTGCACATATTGAGATGACTATATGGTTTTTATCCTTCCTCTTGTTAATGTGCTATATCACAAATACTAAATCACACTTGTATCTCTCGAATACATCCCCCTTAATCATGGTGAAAAACATTTTAATGTACTGTTATACTTGGTTTGCTAATATTTTGTTGAGGATTTTTGATCTTGGTCTGTAGTGTTTTTTTGTTTTTATTTATTTATTTATTTTTTTTCCCTGTGATGTATTTGTGTGGTTTTGGTATTAGGGTAATGCTGGCCTCATTGAATGACTTTGGAAGTTTGGAATAGTTTGAGGACAAAAGGTTTAGGAGAAGTAGCTGTATCAAGTATTCCTAAAAACAAATATGGAAGGTCAAGCAAAATGAGGAGACAAGGGAGCACAACCTCAGAAAAAGAACTGAACGGAGATAAGCAATCTGTGTAATAAGGAATTCAAAGTAATGATCGTAAACATAGTTACATGACTGAAATGAAGAGTGGATGAACTCCCTGAGATAAAATTAATAAAACTTTGGGTAGACCCATCAAGAAAAAGGAGAGAAGACCCAAATAAGAAATAGGAGAAATAACAACTGACATCACAGAAATACAAAGGATTACAAAAACAACTATGAAAAATTATATTCCAACAAGTTGGACAACCTAGACGAAATGGATACATTCCTAGAAACACAGTCTTCCAAAAATGAGTCAGAGAAATAGAAAATCTGAACAGATCAATTAATAGTAATGAAATTGAAGCAGAAAAAAACAACTCCCAACTAATAACAGTCTGGGACCAGATAGCTGCACAGGCAAATTCCACCACACATTGAAGGAGAAGTTAATACCTATTCCCCTCAAACTATTCCAAAAAAAATCGAAGTAGAAAAAGCTTCTAAATACATTCTTCAAGGTCAGCATTACCCTGCTACCAAAACCAGATAAATAAACTACAAAAGATGACAACAGGAGAATATTCCCAATGAACATAGAGGCAAAAATCCTTAACAAAATATTAGCAAACTTATTCAATAAAAGGATCATTCACCAAATCTGATTTATTCTGGGGATGCCAAGGATGGTTCAAAATCTGCAAATCGATCAGTGTAACAAAATGAAGGATAAAAAAATCATGTGATGACCCCAATATATGCAGAAAATCATCTGATGAAATTCAACATACACATATGAGGGAACATAACATATGACAAATCCACAGCTAGCATCATACTCAGTGGTGAAAAACTGAGACCTTTTCCTCTAAGATCAGGAACAAGAGAAGGTTGTCCACTCTCACCACCTTTATTCAACATTGTAATGGAAGTCCTAGCTTCAGCACTGGGACAAGAACAAAGAAATGGCATTGAAATTGGTAAGGAAGAAGTTAAACTGTCACTATTTGCACATGACATGATGCTATACATAGAAAGTCCTATAGACTCCACCAAAAAAACCTAGAAGAATAAATTCAGTCAATGGCAGGATACAGGATATACAGACATCTGTTCCATTTCTATACACTAATAATGACGTATGAGAAAGATTAAAAAGCAATTCCACTTATAGTTGCACCAAAGAGAATAAATACTTGGGAACAAACCCTCTGAAAACTAAAATATTGATGAAAGAAAGACATTGAAGATGACACAAAGCAATGGAAAGAAATACCATGCTTACGGATAGAAAGAATTACTATTGTTAAAATTACTACCGTACTATCCCCAGCAATCTATGGATTCACTGCCATACCTATTAAAATACCAACAGCATTTTCCACAGAGCTTGAGCAAATAATCCTATTTGTATGGAATCACAAAACCTTAAATAGCCAAGGCAATCTTGAGCAATAAGAACAAAGCTAGAGGTACAAAAATCCCAGATTTCAAGATACACTACAAAGCTATAATAATCAAGACAGGATGGAGCTGGCATAAAAATAGACACATAGATCAATGAAACAGAATAGAGAGCTCATAAATAAACTTACACCTAGAGTGTCAATTAATCTATGACAGAGGAGGCAAGAATATAAAATGGAGAAAAGACAGCATCTTCAATAAATCATTCTGGGAAAATTGAACGGCTACATGCAAAAGGTTGAAACTGAACCATGTTCTTACACCGTGCACAAAAATAAATTTAAAATGGATTAATGACCCATATGTGAGACCCGAAACCATAAAACCCTAGAAGAGAGCACACAGAGTAATTTCTCTGACATCAGCCATAGCAACAATAGGTCTCCTGAGTCAAAGGAAGCTAAAGAAAAAGTAAACTTAACTATTGGGACTACACCAAAATAAAAAGCTTTTGCATAGTGAAGAAAACCATCAACAAATCAAAAAGTAAATCTAGTAAATGGGTGAAAATATTTGCAAATGATATATCCAATAAGGGGTTAGTATCCAAAACATATAGACAGTTTATACAATGCAATACCAAAAAAGCAAATAATCTGATTAAAAATGGCCAGCGGACATGAATATTTTTCCAAAGAAAAAATAAAGATAGCCATTATATATGAAAAGATGCTCAAAATCACCAATCACAAGAGACACACAAGTCAAAGCTACAATGAGATATCACCTTATATTCTTGAAAATGGATAGTATAAAAATGACAAGAAATAACAAATGGTGGCAAGGATATAGAGAAAAATGAGCCCTTGTATACTCTTGGTGGAAATGTAAATTAATACAGCCACTGTGGAAAACAGTGTAAAAGTTCCTCAAAAATTAAAAAAAAAAAAAAATAGCAATACTCTCTAACCCAGTAATTCCACTATTGGGTATTTACCAAAGAAAATGAAAATACAAATTCAAATACAAATATTCCCTTGTATGTTGATTGCAACATTATTTATAATAGCCAAGTTACAGAAACAACCTCAGTATCTATTAATAGATGAATAGGTACAGAAGAAGTGACTAATATTTATTCATTCATTTTTAATCTATTTTTTATTTATATCTATTTAAGTGGAATATTACTCAGCCATAAAAAACAAAATCTTGCCATTTGTGGCAATGTGGATGGACCTAGAGGGTATTATGCTATGTGAAATAATCCGCTGAGGAAAGACAAATATATACTTCTATGTGGGGGCTAACAAGCAAAACAAACCAGGCAGAAAATGTCCCATAAATACAGGGAACAAACTAGTGGTTGACAGACAGGACAAGCAAAATGGATGTATGGGAGTGGGAGGTACAGGCTAACAGTTATGAAATGCGTAAGTCATGGGGATGATAGGCTGTTAGTAGTAATTAAGCCTTTGGGGAGTCAAAAGTTATACATGGATTTTTGCCCGTGTGGAGTGTCAGTGACCTTAACCCCCATATTGTTCATAAGTCAACTGTAACCTAGATATACAATATATTTCCATCATTTAACTTAGCAGAACGGTAAAGTTTCAACTTATCAAAGAGAGTTGGAAAACTATATTTTTAATGTTTATTTATTTATTTTGAGAGAGAGAGAGTGTGTGTGTGAACAGAGGACAGAGAGAGAGACTCCACCCTGACAGCACAGACAACTCGAGGCTCAATCTCACCAACTGTGAGATCATGACCTGAGTCGAAATCGAGAGTTGGATGCTTAACTGACTGAGCCACCCAGGTTACCCTGGAAAACTTTTTTTAAGGACACATAGTGTAAAACATAATCATTGTTGAAAAGTTTACACAAAAACTCCTATCCCACTTTATCTAAATCACTTGCTTCCAACAATTACATTTAGACTACTCACAAAAACCAGGAGACATGAGACAAAGTCAACCATTATCCCAATCTATTTTTCTTGCTGCCACATTTTCTAACAGATAATATGAACTTATTGAACTAGTAAACCCAGATAAAATAAAAGTTCTATGTCTGCATTATATTTAATGCTAGTAACTATGAAGAGGTGCCTATTTTAATTAAAGCAACAAATTTTATTCACCAAAGATTATCTCAGATCATGTTAACTTGTAAAACACTTGGGTTATTGTCTACATTTTGGGGTTTAGAAATACTTAGTACTTATTTTTAAGCCAACCAAATACAGCTCTTTTACAAATTAATTTTCGCACTACCAGCCAGAAAAAAATAGCACATATCCATAACATACGTATGTAGATTCAAATATACATACAGACACAGAGACATTATAGCTGACATTCTAAAATTTCAACCATGAATTAGGTACTATGCCATAAAACTCAGTGGTTTATAAATAACAGTTGAATCCAAATTGTGTTTGTAGCAGTTTACCCACTCAGATGACTAAAAGCTTTTCTTCTAAGATTTGTCAAGAAGACAGATAAGAGTTTTCATTAGCTCAATTCCACATAGCATTTTTTTTCTTCCTGATGAGAACTATTCCCCTGAAGTTTGCATTTAAAAGAGCTAGCTCCTAAGTCCTGAAGAAGATGGGGGAGAGAATCCACACCAAAAGACACAGAGAAAATATCCAGGCTTTCTCCTGTATTTTTTTTTTTTGGATGGAGTTGGGGGGGAGGGACAATATATTTGCTTATTAATCCAAGATCTAGAGTAATTTCTATTTAAATTTTCCTTCTTTTTTAAAGTGTATGACAGTTCTGTTTCCAGTATCCTGATCCTTTATAATACCTACAAGCTTTGAGAAAAATAGAGGAGGGTTTAGGATTGGTAAAAGAATAGGTGGGCTTTGAATTGCTTCTAGAGCCACATTACTAATTTTGTAATGATTGGTAAGACAAGACAATTACTTCTAATTTCTGAAATAATTGCTTTGCAGCCTGAATAATGTCAAAGGACTAACCGCCCATCCAGCTACGTTATCTTCAATTTGCTTCTTTATATCAAGGAGAAAACTTGTGACTAAAATAGAAATTTAAAAAGTTCTACTTTCTGGAGCATCAAGATCTAATGCAGTATGCCTTTGCAAAGTTTGCATAGAGTATTCAACAAAGCCGTTTTAATGTTCTTTTACTGAGCGCACAGTTCAATGGTGGACCAATTTGCCTTAAAGGGATAAGCCTCTAATATTTTGCTCAGCCTCTGAACATTGTCTTCATCAATGCTAGAATAGCCCACAAGAAATGCTGGTCACCTCTTTCCTCTGTGAGGGAGTTTGGCTCCTCAGGAGGCCATTTGGCTTATCTGTTAACTACAGTACAATCATGGGTGGGAAGAACATTCCTTAGCAGCCAATCAAGGTTCCTGAGAATGAGATTTGAAGGACCGCTAAACTTTCTCACTCTTGTCTAAATTTGGTAGGATCTTCTTCCAGTGGAGACAAATAGGACTTTTTAATTTCATCCTGTCAAGGGAGTCTCTCAGGCTAGCTGCCATACTCCTTTGTGTTCTCTTTTCAGTTACTCTTGCCATAGGTATCAATAACACAGTTTTTGAAAATTTGAGCTGGAATTTTTTTTTTCAAATACCGAAATGTTTCCATCTCAGAAGATTCATCATTTGGCCACTGACAAGAGGAACTTATATAATCCCAATGGCAATTTAAACCAGTAATCCTTGATTTATGACTGCAAGAAGCATCCCAAAAGATACAACAGATGCACCCTTCACAAGATTCAGGATATTCACTTCCTGTATCAGCCTAAGAAAGCTAAGACCTTCAATGTCCCAGGCAGCAAGAATGGTATAGAGAAAATGGTATCTCTGTTTTTCCCGTAGGAATGTGAGTTGACTGCGCGCACAGACCTGCTCATCTGTGACACTGGGCAGGCATTGTTGGATTGGGACTTTTCTAGCACTAACAGGACACAAATGTTGAGACAACGAAAGCCCCTTATGGAAGTTGACCCCTTATGATATGCTCCCCTCCAAGTTGGCATACTTGGACAGAGGATGCTGCTTCTTGGATTCACAACCTATTCATCTGTCTGCCAGATGCATGCCAACACTAGCATATCCTGACTGGCAGAGACCCAGAGGGAATATTCTCACTGGTCACAAAGCCAAGTGCTTGAGACATAGTGTAAGATGAGAAGAAAACCCATCTGGCTTATTGTTTCCTCCTTATGACAACACAGAAGACCAAAGAACTCAATGGCCGTCTCCTAGAGGAAAAAGAATCAGTAGAAAATAAGAATATTCACTGAGCAGGGAAAGAATGATAAGGAGGCAGGTAGGCAGAAGCTTGGATTTGCTGCCACTGCTCGTGGAACTGTGACACATGTGAGGCTCCTTAGGTAGAGTGGCCCAAGGATGGTGACAGAGAAATCTACTCAGAAATTGAAATTACCATAATAAAGTACCCATGTCTGAAGCCTTCAGGTGAGCTCACCATATAATTCAGCATGGTTGAGTTGCAGATGTGAGACATTTACCATTAGTCTACCTTTAGACGCCATAACCAGGGAAACTTCACTGTTTTTGAATGAAACTTTTTTTTACTTTTTTAAAAAAGTTTATTTATTTTTGAGAGAGAGAGAGAGGAGATAGAGATCTGAAGCAGGCTCCAGGCTCTGAGTTATCAGCCCAGAGCCCAACGTGGGGCTGGAACCCATGAACCATAGATTATGACCTGAACTGGAGTCAGATGCCCAACTGACTGAGCCACCCAGGTGCCCCAGAATGAAAATTTAAATTGAATATATTCTTAAAATAAATGTTTGTGACTGATTCCACTAAGATGGCATCTTTGTTCTTTTTGTGAGGGAAAATAAAGTCAGTAATAATTCAGCAACTGCTGATAAACAATACACTACTAAGAGAATGCTGGGACAGGAGTGTGAGTCCAAGTATACCTCTGTGTCACAAAGCCCAAGCCAGACTGCATTTGAAAGGTAAGAGAAGGTACACACTGACCACATTTCCCCTCCCCGAGGCCATCACAGTACCATGCACAGAGATCTCCCATGAGCTTCTGATTCCTCTAGTGGGAAAAGAGAGCCCAGGGGAGACAAGCAGTCTTAACTTCGTGGGAGCCCCTACTCTGCTTTCATCCCACAGCAATTACAGATACAAAAATCCTCAACAAAGCATTAGCACAGCAAATCCAACAATACATTTAAAAGATCATTCACCATGATCAAGTGGAATTTATTCCTATGATGCAAAGGTGGTTCAGTATTCACAAATCAATCCATGTGATGCATTACATCAACAAGAGAAAGGATAAAAAAACCAAATGATCTTTTCAATAGATGTAGAAAAAAGCATTTGATGAAGTACAATATCCACTCATAAGAATCCTCAACATAAGTAGGATTAAAGGAAACATACCTCAACATAATAAGGCTATATATCACAGACCCACAGCTAATATTATACTCAGTGGTGAAAAGTGAGTGCTCCTCTTCTAAGATCAGGAATAAGACAAGGATGCCCACTCTCTCCAGTTTTATTCAACATAGCACCAGAAATGTTAGCCATAGAAATCACACAGCAAAAAGAAATAAAAGGCATCCCTATTGGTAAGGAAGAAGTAAAACTGTCACTATTTGTAGATGACACCACCAAAAAAATATTAGAAGTGATAAATTCAATGATGTCACAGGATACTAAATCAATATACAGAATTCCATTGAATTCCTGTACACTAATGAAGCAGAAGAAAGAAATTAAGAAAACAATTCTATTTACAATTGCACCGAAAATAATAAAATACCTAGGATCCTAAGGAGGTGAAAGACCTATATTCTGAAAACTGTAACACATAGATGAAAGAAATTGAAGATGACACTAACAAATGGAAAGATATTCCTTGCTCATGGATTGGAAGAATATTATTAAAATGTCCACACTACCTAAAGCAATCTACAAATTTAATGCAATCCCTATCATAACACCAACAGCATCGTTCAGAGAACTAGAACAAATAATCCTAAAATTAGTATGGAACCACAAACAACACACATAGCCAAACCCACCTTGAAAAGGAACAACAAAACTGGAAGTATCACAATCCCAGATTTTAAGATATGTTACATTGCTGTAGTATCCAAATAATACTGGTACGAAAATAGACACATAGATCAATAGAACAGAAAAGAAAACCCAGAAATAAACCCATGATTATATGGTCAATCTTTGACAAAGGAGGCAATAATATGCAGTGAGAAAAAGACAGTCAAATGGTGTTGATAAAACTGGACAGATACATGGAAAAAACAAAACTGGACCACTTTCTTACACCATTCAAAAACAATAAATTTAAAATGGATGAAGGATCTAAATGTGAGACCTGATACTATAAAAATTCTAGACAAGAGCACAGGCATTAATTTCTCTGACATTAGCCATAGCAGTATTTAAGGGAAACAAAAGCAAAATAGACTATTGGGACTACCTCAAAGTAAAAAGATTCTGCACAAGGTAAACAACCAACAAAACTGAAAGACAACCTACTGAATGGGAGAAGATCTTTGCAAATGACTTAACTGATAAAAGGTTAGTATCCAAAGTATATAAAGACCATACACAACTCAACATCAAGAAAAACCAATAATCCAATTAGAAATGTGAAGACTAGAATACACATTTCTCCAAAGACCAATAGTTCACCAACAGACACATGAAAAGATGTTCAACATCACTCATCATCAGGGAAGTGCAGACCAAAACCACAATAAGATATCACCTTACACCTGTGAGAGTGGCTATAATCAAAAACACAAGAAACAACAATTATTGATGACAATGTGGAACAACAGGAACCCTCATGCACAGTTGGCAGAAATCGAACTGGTGCAGCCACTGTGAAGTATGGAGGTTCCTCAAAAAACTAAAAATAGAAGTACCATATTATCCAATAATTCCATTACTGGAATATGAAAACATTAATTCAAAAAGATAGATGCACACCTTTGTTTATTGCAGCATTATTTACAATAGCCAAATTATGGAAGCGGCCCAAGTATCCATCAATAGATTAATGGGTAAAGAAGAAGTGGTATGTATATATAATGAAATATTATTCAGCCATAAAGAATGAAAAATCTTGCCATTTGCAATGGCATCGACGGATCTCGATAGTATCAACCTAAGCAAAATAAAGTCAGTAATAGAAAGACAAATACCATATGATTTCATTCATATGTGGACTTTAAGAAACTAGCAAATAACAAAAAAAGAGACAAACCAAGAAAACAGATTCTTAACTATAAAGAACAAACTGACAGTTACCAGAAGGGAGGTGGGTGGGGTGGGGAGGTGGTTGGATAAAATAGTTAAAAGGGATTAGGAGTACACTTACACAATAAACCCTGAGTACAGAATTGTTGAATCACTATATTGTACACCTAAACCTAATATAACCTAACGGAATAATGTTAACTATACTGGAATTAAGGAAATCACTTTCTGTGCTCATCCATAAAAACCACTCCTCATCCATTCACTTTCTATCATGAAATTAAAGCAATTCAGTCCTATCTTCAGGCTCCACTTCTAATTCTAGTTCTCTTGCTGTTTCCACCACATCTGCAGTTACTTCCTCCACTTAAGTCTTGAACTCCTCAAAGTCATCCATGAGGGTTGAGATCAACTTTTTTCCAAACTTCTGTTAGTGTTGATATTTTGTTCTCTTAAATCAAAAATCCTCTGAATGACCTCTCTAATGGTGAATCCTTTCCATAAGGTTTTCAATTTACTGATCCATCAAAACAATATCTATGGTAGCAATAGCCTTGCAAAAGTTAAGAAGTCAAAATGACTTCTCTGTTCATGTGCTGCAGAATGTATATTGTGTTAGCAGGTATGCAAATAACATTAATCTTGTACATTTCTATCACAGTTTTTGGATAACCAGATGAATTGGTAATAAGCATTAATATTTTGAAATAAAGCTTTCATTCTGAGCAGGTCTCAACAGTTGGCTTACAATATTTAGTAAACCATGTTATAAACAGATGTCCTGTAATCCAAGCTTTGTTGTTCCATTTATAGAGCACAGGCAGAGTAGATATGGCATCATTCTTAAAGCCCCTAGGATTTTTGAAATGGCCAATGAGCATTGGCCTCAACTTTAAGTCATTAGATTCATTAGCTTCACCAAGAGAGTCAGCCTGTCCTTTGAGGCTTTGAAGCCAGGCATTAACTTCTCCTCTCTAGCTATGAAGATCCTAGCTGCTGTCTTCTTCTAATAGCAGGCTATTTAATTTACATTTAAAATGTCTTTAGGGTAGCCATCTTCCTTCATGATCTTAGCTAGATCTTCTGATCACTTGCTGCAGCTTCTACATCAGCACTTGCTGCTTCTTCTTGCTCTTCTTTGTGGTTGGTTTGATCTTCTGTTCAGACCTTCAGACTTTCTCCACATCAGTAATAAGGCTGTTTTACTTTCTCATCATTCATGTGTTAACTGGAGTAGCACTTTTAATTTCCTTCAAAAACTTTCCTTTGCATTCACAACTTGGCTGTTTGAGACAAGAGGCCTCGATTTCAGCCTGTCTTGACTTTTGGCATACCTTCCTCATCAAACTTAATCATTTCTAGCATTTGATTTAAAGAGAGATGTGTGAGTCTTCCTTTCATTTGAACATGTAGAGGCGATTGTAGGATTAATATTTGGCCCAACTTCAATATTGCTGTATCTCAGGGAATAGGGAGGCCTGGAGTGCGAGGGAGCCCGAGGGAGAGCGTGGCTGCTGAGGGGAGCAGTCAGAACACATAAACATTTATCAATTAAATTTACAGTCCCAGGTGAGTATGGTTTGTAGTGCCCAAAACATTTACAAGAGTAACAAAGATCACTGATAACATGGGGTGCCTGGGTGGCTCAGTTGGTTGGGGGACCGACTTTGGCTCTGGTCATGATCTTTCAGTTTGTGAGTTAGAACCCTGTGTCAGGCTCTTTGCTGACAGTTCAGAGCCTGGAGCCTGTTTCAGATTCTGTGTCTCCTCCTCTCTCTGCCCCTCCCCTACTCACGCTCTGGGTCTGTCTCTCAATAATAAATAAATGTTTAAAAAAAATCACTGATCACGGATCACCATAACAAATGTACTAATAAAAAAGTTTGAAATATTGTGAGATGACCAAAAAATGACATAAGCAAGTGAGCAAATGCTGTTGGGAAAATGAAGCCAACAGACTTGCTTAAACACTGAGTTTCCACAAACTACATTTGAAAAAAACTGCAGTATCTGCCAAGTGCAATACAGAAAAGCACAAAACAAAACAAAACAAAAAAGTATGTCTGTGATATCCAAGATTATAAGGAGCTTACATAAATCAATAGCAATAAAACAAATAATCCAAGTGAAACAATGGGCAAAGGACATAAACATTTTTTTCAAAGACAGTATATGAATGGCCAACAAGCACATGAGAAGATGTTCAGTATCACTAGTTATTAGAGAAATGCAAATTAAAACCACAATATTTTATCACTTCATACATGTTGGAATGGCTGTTATCAAAAAGACAAGAGATCACAAATGCTGGCATGGATGTGGAGAAAAGGGAGGCCTTGTATGCTCTTGACAGGATTGTAAATTGGCACAACCACTATGGAAAATGGTATGTAGATTCCTCAAGAAATTAAAAATAGAATTCACCACATGAACTAGCAATTCCATTCCTGGGAATATATCCAAAGGATATGAAAATGCTAACTAAGACAGCAATCTGCACCATGTTCATACCAGCATTATTTACAATAGCCAACACCTGGAAACAACCTAAGTGTTTATTGATGCATGAATGGCTAAAGGAGTTGTATACATATACAATGAAATGTTATCCAGCCATAAAAATAAGAAAATGATAATATTTGTGATAGCATGGACGGACCCTGAAGGCAGGCTAAGCAAAGTAAGTCAGAGAAAGGTATGACTTCACTTCATGTGTAATTTTAAAACAAAACAGAACAAAACCCCATCAACATATGGAAAAAGAGATCATAGTTTTGGTTACCGGAAGTAGGGAGTGGGGAAAAGGAGAATTGGAAGTGGGTGGTCAAAAGTTATAAACTTCCAGTTTTAAGATAAATAACTACTAGTCCTGTAATGTACAGCATGATGAGTACAGTTATTACTGCTATCTAATATACAGAAAAGTTGAGTATATTCTAAGAGTTCTCATCACAAGGAGAATTCTTTCTTCTATTTTATCTATATGAGATGTTGGATATTAACTAAAGCTTTTTTGATAATCATTTCACAATATTTGTACATGAAACAATTTTGCTGTGCATCTTATACACACAGTAATGTAGGTCAATTATTTCTCAGTAGTACTGGGGGAAAGTGTGCCCATAATAAATCTTTACCAATGTCACTATACCCAAGGCAAGTGTTCACACAAATTGGTTCTCCCACTTGTAAGGGAAGGGACAAGTTTAAATTTTTACCTTCTGCTCTTGACTGGGCACTACAGTGTGAGATCCGGGAGAACGGAGTTCGGTAGTAATTCTTACCCTTTGCCAGCTTCTGCCAGTTTTCCAGGTTCCTGTCTGCAGGCTCTGAAGTGAGTACAGTGTCTCAGTAGGCTCCATCATGGGTCACTAAACTGTAGGTGAGGAAAACCAATTATCTCTTTACCCTTACAGGTTCTTGGTTGAGACCTCCTGTAGTAAAAGACATATAAATACTGGGAAAATAAATATAATAATATGTATTCTTCTCCTATACATGGGAAATATTAAGTTCCCAGGAAAACTGAGTAACTCCCTGACTTGACCTAAGTTACTTCCTTAAATACCATCTTTAGTTAAGACAAAAGATGTGTGTGTGGAGTCTAGTTATGGAAAAGCACAGGAAATGAGGATACGATTGTTATGCAGATTTAAGTCCCTGTCGTCTCCACTGGTAAGAGTTTCCAGAAATTTTTAACTCCCCTTTTCCTGGTAGAGACAGGGAAATACCTTTACAAATGAAGATTTCCCTCGTAAATGTCTCTTACAAAAAGGTAACTTCTATTTGGTTTTCAGAGCTTTTCCTGTATCAGCAGTTTCTTAAAAATATCCAGCTTGAAAAGTTCTTATGCCAAAGAGGCACTTTTGGGTGTTAGATTTGCTCCCCTTCAATATCAACTCTTACCAAAATGTTCAGCCTTCTGGATGCCCAGATCCTAATTTTGGATCTGCCATCACCCACAATTGCATAAGCCACATCTTTAAAATCAATCTCTCCCTCTCATCTAATATCTATATCTGTATCTAATAAAATCTATATATATGAACATATATATATATATATATATATCTATATATCTATAGGATATGTTTTATCTGTTAAATAAAAATTAAGATAGTGTTGATAACATTAGCTTATGTGTGATGAAATAGGAATTATGGTAGCATTAGCAATTGGAATGACATGTTCTTTAACATATTATAATGGCTGATAGCTCTTTTTCCTTAAGCAATTTGACAATGCATTACAAGTGTTACAAAAATGTTTGTATCTTCCAATCCTTCAGTAAAACTTCTAGACTCTCTTCTAAGGTCATTCAAAATAGAGAAAAATATCAGTGCACAAAATCTTAAGTTTTAACATTTATATTATTTTCAAATTTTCACTATTATAAATTATGGGGTAACAATTATGGTACCATCATCTACTGGGACATAATATAGAAATTAACATTAAATATAATTAATGAATATAACATTTTTATACCCAAAATAAACAGCCAAACTTTTACATATGGTCTTATCACCATTTGTATAAAATATATACGTATGACAAAAGACTTGAAAAATCATTTTAAACTGGCAATCTTAGCAGCAGCAAAACATTCAAATGAGCTTGGATATCTTTTGTTTTGGTCACTATTTTCTGAATTTTCTGTTCAATAATTATTTTTTAAAAATTTTAATTCAAACAAGTTTTCTTTAAGCACATTTTTAACAATTCTTCTTTAATTTCAGCTTATTTTTTGATTAAGAGTTCTAGGATATAGAAAATGTTGGGGTTTGGAGCTGATGGCCAAGAAAGAATTCTGAGAGCCACACATCTTCAGTGCAAAAAAGGTGGTCTTATTAAAACATGGAGACAGGATCGGTGGGTAGAAAGAGCTGCACTGGGGTTGTGTTGGGTGACTAATATACCTTATAATTATGTACCTTCAGGTTGGGAGGGGGCTAGGGATAGTGCAAGTCTCTAAGGTGTTTTGGAAACAAGGTTTCCAGGACCTTGAGGTGCTAGCTGCTGTTAGGAAAAGGTCATTTATTATCGTTTAGTAAAAACTCAGTCATGAGACCCTTCAGATGTATATCAAGAGGCTATAAGCTTAGAGTATGATTGCCAACATATATCTTGGGAAGGTAGATATAAAGGAAGTTTCCAAAGGAATTTTTATATGTTGAAGTAGACTTACAGGATCCTGGGGGTCAGGATAACCTTAAGCTAAGATTGCCTTTTGCCCCTAGCAAAGTGTAATCATCCAGGCAGCTGAGCTCCTAGAGGAATGTCACTCTGCCTGTCTCAAAGACTTGTCATTGGGCTGTAAGTTGTAAGGAAATCTAATTTTTCATTTACCTTTGTTTCCCATATCATATTTGGAAAAATAACTTTCATTTTTATAAAAACCACTTCTATAATTGATACCTACTTTTTAGTATACTAGGTCATAATCAAACTACTGGAAAAAGGAACAAAAAAAACTTGCAAATTTTAACTGTAGATAAACAAAAACTGGTAGAGAATTTCAAACGATGAAAGTATGCAGTTAAAAAGTTAATGAAAAAAAAACTATATGATGAACTACATAGATAGCAAAGGTAATTTTCTTCACACATATAACCTTGAATTTATTCCAATCTTTTTTTGAGAAAGTTTGCAATGTAAGCATATACTAATCAACCTCACTTGGGGTGATGGTGTTCCCTAAGTGGGCAACATAGTCAATTAATGCAAAAAAGAGATGAAGTCCGACCAAGGTCAGAAATATATGAATCTCCATAGTGCAACCTAGGTTGGAGGCAGCTGAGGAATTAATTATACCTGAATTTGAGAAGAAGATGAAGGTCAATCACTATTTCAGTTATTTAACCTCAGGGAATTATCTCTATCTTAGATCATTCTGGAAACTCATTAACAGACCTAGAGGATTAGTCTCTTCTCCGAAACTTAGGTTGGAAATAATGGACTAACAAGCAGAAGCTATGACATGGCAAACTCTAATTAAAGGAATTATTTCTATGATGGGAACTAGAGAATTGATTTTGAAACTACTTGGTCTTATTAAACACAAGGAGGTGATGAAGTGTTTTGTTTTTTGGTTTTTTCCCCCCTCTCTCCTAACTGGAGAACTAGCCAATAATATTCTGGGAAGCTTTCGACATCTCTAAGAGGAGTGGATTCTAACATCAAAATACAGCTTTCCTTTTTGTGAAAATGATGAGCTTAAAATCAATGAAATATATAGTGTTTCTTGTAAAAGGCACTATATTAAACTCAATATAATTTTATTTATAAATATAAAATTTGGTAAGTATATGTTTCTTAACAATTCCTATTCAAGAAGTAGAGCCAATGATCCATGAACTCTAGGATTAAACTCCCTTCTTTATACAGAAATAAAACTAAAGTACCAAAAAAAATTCTGTTATTATTCCAGACAAAATACTAAATATCTAGATAATATAGAACCAGAACCAGCTGTAGCTCAATCAGAATTTAACCTTGCATACTGACACCTCCCTACTCCCCCCCCCCCCCATACATATTACCATATTGTTAAGAAACCTACCTGGTTATAGTGACATCTTACTAAAAGAATATTCTATGGAATAGATACCAAGTATATAATCACTAGACATTTTTTCAGTGTTTTCAGTATTATGGGTAATAGATATATATTTGCAACAAAAATCTGAATGGCCCAGTTAGGCACCTATCTATCTCTGGTTCAATTGTCAATGACCAAGGGACCAGTCAATAGTGAAGACATGGTTTCTGGGCACCTGAGGGTCATTTCTAAATTTTAAATTTCTAAATTCCAGTCTCTCTGACATTCATGCTGAGAGTTGCTCACTTCAGTCTTGGAAAACATGAAATATGTAAATAGGGAGATGGTGAAAAAAGAAGGCCCGATGAAGTGAGAGGGGGACATATTTCATGAAGAGTTTATGGGAAAGCAAAAGGAAAACATAGTTAATCAAAACTAAAAATGAATGTGTGTTTAAGTGTAATAATTGGATAAGAAGGGAGGAAACAGATTATGAAATTTATTGAATATTATGACAATAATCTTGAGATGATAGAAACCACATGATGGAAAGTTTGAGTTTGTGAATCACCATTTGTGAAGGTCCTGCACTAAAGAGGTCACCCTAATAGACTGTATGACTGATAAAAAAAAATATAGGATATATGATGCCTCTTAGATTTCTAATAAGTTCTCAGGAGATAATGATCCTGCTATTGAGAACACAATTTGAGAATCACTGGTTCAGGCAAACTAGAAAAATCAGGTAGTTTTTGCAAAATGCAGTTCATTTCTGAATTAGAATGGTAACAAAAAAAATTAAAAGTGAAAATAACAAACATGATCAAAGAAGAAGTTATGTATCTTATACAAAGTTTATATTATTTGGTGGCTAATTGCCAAAAAGCAAAGTATTTTTTATGTTGGATATTTTGAGCCTAGGTGACATTGAATGTTCATTCTTTTTGACTAGGTAGCTGTCATATGGCTTTTTTTTTCTTTCCACTTTTGGAAAGTCATTTTACTGTCTCCAGTATTCTATCTTCAGTTCAGCCTATCTATCCATTAAAATTAATCATCCTTCTAAATTACAGTGACATTATCACCTCAGACTTCCCCCACACTTATTCAAGATTTCATTGTTTACTATCAGGAACAACCAAATCCATCTTGTTGCCCATACTGTTTTAACTGGTTTTCATGCTTCTTTTCCCTTTAATACTTTATACTTACCAAGTAGGAACGTGAAGGAACAGTCATCTCTGCAGAAGATGTGAGAATCCCTGGAGCTCTAGTGCTTTTTTCCAGAAACTGAGAGGTGGCTGCTGCCTTAGCTTAAAGCAGAGCAAGTCCAGAAGACTTCAGTCTCTGCCAAGAAGGCACTGATTTCTCAACATGTGAGGGTCAGCCCTCTTGGTACAGTGACTCCTGACACTTGAATAGGCACTGGTTTTCCATCATTAATTATAATTATGGCTGCCTACATTGCTGACTCCTTGGATTAGAAGGTTGGAGGTGGTGAGCTGTGATGAGGGTTAATGGCTAAGTCAGCAGAAGTCATTCCAGATACAATCTTAACACTGGGATGAATGCAGTGGCTGTTTTTGAACAAAGCAACTCCAGCTCTGAGAAAGGTCTTATCATAGTAAATGGCAAGTAGCTCTCTAAGGAAGTGAACTCTTGCGCTCTGATCCTGATGTACCCTTCCATGTGTGTGGAACCACAAGCCACAAACCCTGTCTCTAGATCCCAGCTCTACAGACCCTTTGTGGAAAACAAGGACTTTCCCTGTAGAAGGATGAGCATCCTTCTGCAATCAAACACCACAGACACAGATTAGACCTCAACATAAATTAGAGGGCTGCTCCTTTTCCTACAAAGGTATGTTCCAGAGTCTTCATAAGCTGTCCTTATCGAAATAAATCCAATAGAAGTTTTGGGTTGGTAAACACATGGGAATCTGGGGAGAGTGGCCCACTTAGAGCAGGGAAGCTCCATGTTCTTTCCCACATACCTTGCCTATGTATCTCTTCCATCTAGCGGCTCCTGAGTTATATCCCTTTATAATAAATCATCAACATAGCTTCTAAATAAGAAAAATGATGTAGGAGTGATATCACCAAGATAGTGACAGAAGTCATTCCTGATTTTGCTCCCCCCTGACAAGAAGAACTAACAAATATTCATGGACAAGACACCATTGAGGGAATTTTAGAATGTGGAGGGGAGGCTGAAGCATCTCTCCTGAACCAGAGAGACTAAAAATTCCTTCATTTGAAGGGTAGGAGAAATAATAGCTACACACTGTATTGTCCCCTGTCCAGGTCAGTGCAGCACTACATGGAGAGGTCTCCTATGAGCCTCCAGTTCCTGCAGTGGAAAAGCAGCCCAGGGGGCTTCCAATCCCCCAACATTTTGGGTTGCTTCATGGGAGCCCCAAATCTGGCCTTGACTGACAGAGATGGCAAGAAAATCTGCAGGTCTCACACACTAGGAATCTGACAGTGACGGAGAATTATGAAGGCCTTGCAATAACTAGCATACAGATCTTGGCAGATCAAATTCTTTCTTACTATATCCTACTAGTAAAACCAACCAGTGGTTTTGCTTATTTACAGAACCAAGTTGGTGGTGCTATCTGACCGGGAAATTTGTTGGGGTATGGATCTGCCTAATTCAGATGTTCAAATGAGAAGTTTTGCTGGTTCCAGAGCCTGGTTTGCCTATGCCCAGGCAAGGGGCTAAGTCATAGCCACCCCCACTAGGGACAGTGTCTTCTGGCTCCAGCTGGCCAGAGAGACTTGTGACAATACCTGGAAGCTATGTAACCAGTAAATCTTAAGCTGAGAGAGGGAAGAGATAATACCGTCCCCCCTGCCCCCCCACCCCAACCCCACACAGAGCAAAACCAGTACCAGGCCTCCTCCTGTGTTCTGCTACACCCTGGCGGCAGGATTAATTTATCATCAAGGCTGAGGGTACCCTCCTGGGCCAATCTGAACCAAAAGCCTTGAAAAAAACCTCAAAGTTGCCTAGACTGACAGCAGCCTAATACACTTATGCAAGAAAGCCAAAACATACCCACTATGACTCTCAGGCCCCATCTGACCTAAAAAGTTCATAAGCCAGAAACACTGAAGCCAAGAGACAGGCAGGCAAAGCCAGTAGTTGTGTTCGTCCAGAGAACCTGGGCCACACATGTCAGCTTGAGTTAAGATAAAAAGCATTACCAGCTTAAGACCTGCTTCACCCACTGTGCCCAGGCAGTAAAACTATTTATGGCCCCACTCATTACTGAATGCAGTCTTTAGCCCGCCTGAGAAGGGAATATAATCAGAGCACAGAGGAAGCTGCATAGTTCATCCAACAGCCCTGCTTACCAGGAGCACAGCCTATGGCTTTGCCCATCTGTAGAACACAACTTATTTCTTTACCTGACTGGGGAAGTCAGTGCACTATTGCCCAGTTTCTGTCCCCAAAGATCTGTACAAACCCTGAGTCTCATCCTGCTTTCCTATCAGGGCAGAAAAGCTAATTTATAATCCCATCTACTACTGAATATAATAGTCCCAAATATCTAGTAAGCGTCAACAGAACAATTAAGGCCACTGGACAACTGCAGAGCCCATCTTAAAGCCTTACTTGGATAGGAAATGAAGCCAGTAGTCCTATCCAACTGTTCTTAACCAGTGGCACACTCCTCCATCCCCAAAATCAGAGTTCAAAGAGTTGCCTTGCTCAAAAACAGACCCTAATCATAGGCCCCAGCTGCTAAAGGACATTAGTAGCAAACATACCCAGAAACCCAAATTGACCTGGTGGGGGTGAAGAACTATGTCTGCCAAAGCTAACCTATCAAGTCTAGAAAAGAAAACTACTTATTCAAATGAACAGATACCAACATAATGAATCAAGGATCACAAAAATCCAGTAAGTATGATGCCATCAAAGGAAATAAGGTTGTGACAACTAACTCTCAAGAAATAGAGATGTATGTATTGTCAAAAAATTCAAATAATCCTCCTAAAGAAGTTTAGCAAACTATGAGAACACACAAATATTAAACAAAATTAGAAAAACAATGCATGGACAATATGGGTTCAACAAAGAAATAAAAGACATCACACGCGCTTGCCCCACTAAAAGAGAAAGACTTTCAGAAGCAGATTCAACCATGCAGAATGGCTAAAAACTTCCCAAACTTGTGAAACCAATGAACATCCAGATTAATGAAACACACATAAACCCAATAAATTGATTTAAAATAGGGCTACACTGGGGCACCTGGGTGACTCACTTGGTTAAGCATCTGACTTTTGTTGGCTTGATTTTGGCTCAGGTCATAATCTCATGGTTTTTTAGTTCAAGCCCCATGTCAGGCTCTGTGCTGACAGCCTGGAGCCTGCTTGGGATTCTCTCCTTTCTCTGCCCCTCCCCTGCTCACTCACATGTGCATTCTCCCAAACATAAACGTTTAAAAAATAAAATAGGACTACACCAAGACCTATTATAATTAAACTGTCAAAAGTAAAAAACAATTATAAAAACATCAAGAGAAAAAAAGTTTGCATACGAAGCAACTACTATTAGACAATTGGTGTATTTCTCAACAGAACTTTTCAGGTCAAGAAAAAAATGGAATGACATAGTTAAACTACTGAAAGAAAGAAAGAGCATAACCAATTGCTATACCCAGAAAAGATTTCCTTCAGAAACAAAGGAAGGATAAAGATTTCCCAAATAAGGTGAGGGAGTTCATTACCACTAGACTGACTTATAAGAAAATCAAAAGGGAATTCTTTGGTTAGAATAAAAAAGATGCTAATTAATATCATAAAAACATAAAGAAGTGTAAAACTCAATGGTAATGGCAAGTATGTAGTAAAAGATTCTATAATAGAAAAGAGATGGAAAAAGATACTTCAAGCACATGGTAACCAAAAAATAAGTAGAGGTAACTATACTTCTATCAGACAAAATAGACTTTAAAAATGATAGAGACAAAGAATGTCATTATATTATGTTAAACTTGTCAATATATCAAAAAAGTTGTAAATATATACGTGCCTGAGCATCTAAATACATAAAGCAAAAGCTAACAGAACTAAAAGGAGAAATACACAGCAATATAGTAATACCTGGGGACTTTAATACCCCACTCTCAACAATGGATAGATCATCTAGATGAAGAATCGATAAGGAAACAGCAGATTTAAACAATACTGTAGGCCAAATGGACCTAACAGACATAGACACTCTAACAACCACAGGTTACACATTCCTCTCAAGTTCACATGGAACATATATTTTTAGGATAAATCATAGGTCTCAAAAGAAGTCTTAGCAAATTCAAGTAGATTAAAATCATACCAAGTATCTTCTCTGACCACAGTGGCATGAAACTGGAAATAACAAAAGGAAAGCCTGGAATATTAAGAAATATATGGAAGTTAAACAACACTATCTAGAACAATCAAGGGATCAAAGGAGAAATTAAATGGAAAATAAGTGTTGAGACAAACAAAGATGGAACCATACATCCTTGAACTTAGGAATTTAGCAAAGGCAGTTCTAAGAGGGAAGTTCATACCAATAAACTCTTATATTAGGAGGTAAAGAAGATCACAAACAACATAACTTTATGCTTTAAGGAACTAGAAAAAGAAGACCTGATCCCAAGTTTAGCAAAAGGGCAAAAAATTAATAAAGATTAGAGCAGAAATTAACGAATGAAAAGAAAACCAATAGAAAAGCTAAGAGTTATTTCTTTGAAAAGAAAAACAAAATTGACAAACTTTTACCTAGACTGACCAAGGAAAAAAGAGATAGAACCAAATTAACTAAAGTATATATGAAAAAGAAGCATTATGACTGATATTGCAGCAATACAAAGAATCATAAGATGCTAATATCAACAACTATCCACCAAAACTGGACAACCTAGAAGAAATGGAAAGATTCGTAAAAACGTACCAACTACCAAGACCGAGTTAAGAAAGAAAATGAGTAGATCAGTTTTACAAGTAAGGAGATTGATTCAGTAATAATAAATCCCAATGAAGAAAAGCCCAAGATCTGGTGGATTCACTGGTGAGTTTGACCAATTAAAAAAATAATTTATACCAGTATTTCTCAAATTCATCCAAAAAACAAAGAGGAGAGAACACTCCCAAACTCAGTTTTTAAAATGAAAATTATTCTGATATCAAAGCCAGATAAGGACAGTGCTGGAAAAGACTATAGACCAATATCTCTGATGAATATAGGTGCAAAAATTCTCAACTAAGTATTAGCAAACCAAATTCATCAGCACACTGAAAGAACCATTCACTGTGATCAAGTCGGATTTATCCCTGGAATGCAACGATGGTCTCAAAATCAACGTGATACATCACATTAACAGAATGAAAGAAAAGAACTATAGGATCACCTCAATAGATGCATTAGAGCATTTGACAAATTTAAGATCCATTAATGATAAAAACACAGCAAATGAGGCATAGAAGTAACATATCTCAACACAATAAAGGCCACATATGACAAGCATACAGCTCACATCATACTCAATGGAAATGCTGACAACTTTTCATGTAAGATGAGGAACAAGACAAGGGTGCCGACTCTCACCACTCCTGTTTAACAGTGTACTGCAAGTCCATAGCTAGAGCAATCAAGCAGTAAAAAGAAATAATACCATCAGAATTGGAATGGAATAAGTAAAAATTGTATTTGCAGATGACATGATTTTACATATAGAAAATCCTAAAACTCAACCAAAAAACTGTTATGACTAATAAATCAATAATGTTGGAGGATGCAAAACTAACTTGCAAAATGAGTACCACCTCTATACACTAACAAGTTTTCTGAAAAGGAAATAAAATAATTTGACTTACAATAGCATCAAAAGCAATAAAATACTTAGGAATACATTTAAATAAGGAGGTTAAAGATCTGTACTCCGGAAACCACAAGACATTGATGAATGAAGTTGAAAATGACTGAAATGCAAAGATATCTCATGCTCATTCATTGGCAACATTAATATTATTAAAATATCCATAATAGCAAAAGCCACCTATGAATGGAATGCAATCCCTATTGATATTCCAATAACATTTTTTACAGAAATAGAGAAATAGAGCCCTAAAATTTGTAAGGAACTAGAAAAGATCCTGAGCAGCCAAAATAATCCTGAGAAAGAACAAAGCAGGAGGCATCGCACTTCCTAATCATCACACTTTCAAACAATGCTATAAACTATACTAATTAAAAAAGTGCGACGCTGCCATGAAAGAAAATAGACCAAATGTAACAGAATTGAGAGCCTAGAAATAAACACAAGCACAGACAACTATTTGACAAGTGACCCAAGAATATTCAGTAGATAAAACACAGTCTTTTCAGCAAATGGTGCTGGGAGATTTGGATATTCACATGTAAAAGAATGAAAACTGACCCCTACATTATACCACTTACAGAAATTAACTTGAAATGGATTAAAGACTTAAATGTAAGACCAGAAACCATGAAACTCCTAGAAAAAAAAATGTAGGAAAAAAGCTTCTTGACATGTGTCTTAGTAATGAATTTTAGAAATCATACCTAAAGCACAAGCAATAAAATAAAAATTAACAAGTGGGAGTACATCAAACTAAGTATTATCTGCACAGCAAGAGGAACCATCAACCAAAAAAGAGACAATCTAATAAATGGGAAACATTGTTCACAAACCATCTATCTGATAAAAGGCTGACATCCAAAATATATGAGGAATTGATACAACTCAATAGCAAAAACCCCCAAATAATCCAACTTTAAAAAGTGGGTGAAGGATCTGAATAGACATTTTTCCAAAGAAGATACATGAATGACCAAGAAGTACATGAGAAGATGCTCAATATCTATAGTCATTAGGAAAATGCAAATTAAAAGCATGATGAGATATCACCTCTCACCTATTAGAATGGCCATCATCAAAAAACCCAAAAACAGAAAACAAGAGATAACAAATGCTGGTGTGGATGTGGACAAGAGGTAACACTTGTGTACTGTTGGTGGGATTTTAAATTGGTGCAGCCACTGTGGAACACAGTGTGGAGATTTCTTAACAAATAGAACTACCATGGGATCCAGCAGTACTATTTCTGGGAATATATCCAAAGGAAACAAAAACACTATCTTGAAAAGATATTTGTACCCCCATATTCATAGCAGCATTATTTACAATAGCCAAGATATAGAAACCATCTTTGTTAATGGATGAATGGACACAGAAGTTGTGGGGTATATGTATGTGTGTGTGTGTGTGTGTGTGTGTGTGTGTATTAGATTTGTGTTGTGTTCACCAGAGGCCAGGGGAATGAGGAGGGGAAATTGGAGGAAGGTGGTTAAAATGTTCAAACCATCTGTTACAAGAAAAATAGGTACTAAGGGTATAAGGTACAACATGATAACTATAATTAACACTGCTGTATGACATACAGGAAAGTTGTTAATATTGTACCTGTAAGAGATGATGGATGTTTAAGTCTATTGTAATCTGTGCACCACATACATAAATCAAACCGTTGTGGTATACACCTTAAACTTACACAGTGATGTATGTCAATTATTTTTTCAGTAACATCGAAAAAAGAGTGATCTTCTGATCCAAGATGGCAACACAGGAAGACTGAATTCATCATCTCCACAGGCACACCAAGTCTATATGCAATTATACAGCAATTCCTCCTGAAAAAGAACTGAGGGCTGACTGAACAGCTTCTGCACAATGAAAGATAGGCCACATAGAGAATGGCAAGAGAGATGAAGACATGGAAACAAAGGGAACCCCCGCTCCCTGATGCTGCAAACTGCAGAGGGGAAAGGTAGTACTAAGACACTGTGAGCAGATTTGTCTGCCTTGGGCACAGGAAAAAAAAAAAAAAAAAAAACAACTGTGGTTTAAAAGGGCAACTAGAATATAAAGCAATCAGCCCTAGAACTCTGCTAAATGACTTGGAATTGCTCAAACTCTCACTGGGCTGCAGGGGCTGCTGAGCACCATTCTTTGTATTCCACCTCCATCTTGAACGTGCAGATAGGAGCAGGGTCTGTTTGCCATAGCTGGGCCCCTAGTCTATACCAGCCCCAAATGCCCTGAGACACACCTACTAAAAGCCACAGTTTAAGATACCAACTAGAATGCAAAGGATCTAGCCCTAGAACCTCACCAAACACTGGGGGAGATACGGGATTCTCTCCAGGAAGGAGGGCCTGGCAAACACCACTGCCTATGTTCCCCTTCCACCTTGACAGTGCAGATGAGAGCAGGGTCTGAGTGCCCTATCTGGCCTACTACCTCAGTGAGCCCTGGGCCCCTACTCCACACCAGCTATGGCCATCCCCATAAGGCAGCCCCAGTGTGGCACATACCTAGACAGCCTCATAGATGCTCAGACAGCTCCAGCTGTCTTCCCAAGGTGATACAGATGCAAATTACCCCCAGAACATTCCAGGCCTCCACCACTTCACTCAGATGAATTGCTAGGAAATCCTTGGTGCAAAGCACTCTGGGACCTCCTGTCTCATGCCTGACATGGCTCCAGGCACCTCACCAGGGTGGTCCCCTCCTGTGGAGCACCCTGGGTCCATCACAGGCACCTAGTCTTAGTTTCTAGCTATCTTAATAGAGTACCCCCTGGGTGGAGCACCCCAGGATCACCTAGCCAGACCCTGCTTCAGCTGCTTTGTGATGATGCTCGCTGCACTGAACACACTGGGGATACGCTGGTTGACACCCTGCTTTGTCACCAGATGCCCCCCACCAGAGCACCTGTGCACACAGGGCCCTGGGACCCCAAGCCCATACCCCACCTAGGCTCCAGCCACTAGGGTGCCCTGTACACTGAGCATCTGGGGACACCTTGGCTTACACCCATTTCAGTGTCAGCTATCCTACCAGAATACTGTCTACGTGGAAAGTCCTAGGACCAACTTGCTTCCATACACTTCAGTTTTGATTGCCCTACCAGGGTGCACTTTGTGCAGAGAGCCCCACGATACCTCAGCTTGCACCCACCTCAGCTTTAGCTCTTCTGGCAGGATACTCACTCATGGAGAACCTTGGGACATACCCAGCCTATACTTTAGCTCTGGCTATCCCAACAAGGTACCTCGAGCACAGAGTGCCCCAGGACCCCGTGTGCACCCCAGCCATAGCTCCAGCCAGTCACCCAAAGTTACCAAGTACATACCGCCTACACAGGGAATTACCATACATGAGATAATTCCTTCAAGTTTGAGAAGTAGCTGTACTGCCTAATTTATGGGGGGAAAAAAAACATAGAACATCAAGCAAGATGAGGAAAGATAGGAATATGCTCCCAACAATACAGCAAGACAAAACCACAGAAAAATAACTATAAGAAATGGAGATAATCAGTGTACCTGATAGAGATTTCAAAGTAATGGTCATAAAGATGCTCATCAGACTAGAAAAAAAGATGAGCTTAGCAAGAATTTAAAACAGGAGATGGAAATACTAAAAAGAACCAATCACAGTGAAGAATATGATAACTCAAACGAAAAATACACTGAGGGAATCAACAGCAGAGTAGAGACTGCAGAAGAATGGATCAGTGATCTGGAAAACAAGATAATGAAAAGCAACCAAGCTGAACTGCAAAAAGATTTTAAACAAAGAAGATACGTTAAGAGATCTCATGGAAAACATCACACAAACAAACATTCACATGATAGGGGTCCCAGGAGAAGTAGAGAGAGAAAGGGACAGAAAAATTATTTGAAGAAGTAATAGCTAAAATATTCCTTAATCTGGGGAAGGAAACAGACGTCCCAGTTCAAGAAGCAGAGAGAATTTCAAAGATGATAAACCCAAGGATATCCACACCATGACACATAATAATTAGAATGGGAAAGATAAAGAGAATTTAAAAGCAGTGAGAGAAGTAATTAGTCACGTACATGGGAAACTGCATAAGGTGATCAGCCATTTTGTCAGCAGAAACTGCATGCCAGAAGAGAGTAGCATTATGTATATTCAAAATGCTGAAAGGAAAAAACCTACAACCAATAATATTCTACCTGGCAAGGATATCAATAAGGATTGAAGAAGAGTTAAAGAATTTTTCAGACAAACTAAAATTAAAGGAGTGTATTACCATTAAATTGGCCTTACAAGAAATGTTAAAGGGATTTAAGTAGAAAATAAAACGCCATACTTAGAATAAAATTATGAATGACAATGCCATAGTTAAAAATTTATGAGTGAAAATATTTCATAAATAAAAGGACCAGATGGACAAGCAAAAGTTAATGACCAGATGGATTCACAGGTGAATTCTATCAAACATTTAACAAAAGAGGGGCACCTGGGTGGCTCAGTCAGTTGAGCTTCCGACTTTGGCTCAGGTCATGATCTCACTGTCTGTGAGTTCGAGCCCCGCGTTGGGCTCTGTGTTGACAGCTCAGAGCCTGGAGCCTGCTTCAGATTCTGTGTCTTCCTCTCTCTCTGACCCTCCCCTATTCATGCCCTGTCTCTGTCTCAAAAATAAAATTAAATAAAAAACATTAAAAAAATTTAAAAAAATTAACAAAAGAGTTAATACCTATCCTCCTCAAACTATTCCAAAAATAGAAGAGGAAGGAAATCTTCCCCATACATTTTATGAGGCCAGCATTTCCCTGCTACCAAAAATAGACAAAAGCATTTCAAAAAAAGAACACTACAGGACAAGATCATTGATAATAATCCATACAAAAATCCTCACAAAAATTATTAGTGAACCACATTAAATAACATGTTAAAAAAAATTCACCACAGTCAATCAAGAGGAAGTTGTTTTGGGGATTCAAGGATGGTTTAGTACTCACACATCAATCACTGTGATACCCCACATTGATAAAATGAAGGATAAAGACCTTATGATCATCTCAATAGATACAGAAAAAAAATGTGACAATTCAACATCCATTTATGATAAAAACTCTCAACAAAGTGGGTTTAAAGGGAACATACCCCACATAATTAAGAGCATATATGTAAACTCACAGCTAACATCACATTCATTATGAAAAACTGAAAACTTTTCTCTAAGATGAGAAACAAGGCAAGGCTGTCTATGCTTGCCACTTTTACTCAACATAGTACTGCGAGTTCTGGTAACAGCAGTCATCCAAGAAAAAGAAAGGAGAGCCATACAAGTTGGTAAGGAAGAAATTAAGTTGTCAGTATTTGCAAACAGCATGATATTATACATCGAAAACCCTAAAGACTCACCAAAAAAAAAAAAAAAAAAAAAAAAAAAAAAAAAAACCTACTAGAAGGAATTAATGAAGTCAGTAAAGTTTCAAGATACAAATTAATATAAAGAATTTATTGAATTGCTACACATTAATAAGTAGCCAAAAGACAATTAAGTAAACAATCCCATTTTCAATTGTACCAAAAAGAATAAAATACTTAAGTATAAACTTTCAAAAGGGGTGTGGAAGATCTGTACTCTGAAAACTATAAAACATTGATGAAAATTCAAAGACAACACAAACAAATGAAAAGATACCATGCTCATAGATTAGAAGAATAATATTATTCAATGTCCATACTACCCAAAGCAAGTATAGACTCAAGGTAGTCTCTATCAATATATTAATAGCATGTTTCACAGAACCAGGACAAGTAATCTTAACATTTTTATGGAATCACAAAAGATCCTGAATAGCCAAAGTAATCTTGTGAAAGAAGAACAAAGCTGGAGGTATCACAATCCCAAATTTCAAGATAAATTACTAAGCTGTAGTAATCAAAATAGTATGGTACTGGCACAAAAATAGACACATGGATCAATGGAACAGAATAGAGAGCCCAGAAATAAACCCATGCTAACCCATGCTTTTATGGTAAGGGGAGATAAGACTATACAGTAGAGAAAAGATATTCTCTTCACTAAAGGGTCCTGGGAGAAGTGGACAGGTATGCAAAAGAATGAGCCTGGGCCACTTTCTTATACCATGCAAAAAAACCCACAAAACTCAAAATGGACCTACACATGAGATCTAATGAAGAATTATATGTCTAGGTGAAAATATAGAAAGTAATCTCTTGGATATCAGGCTTAGCAAAATTTTTCTAGGCATGTCTCCTCAGACAAGGAAACAAAAACAAAAACAAAAAATTTAAAAGGTTTTGCATGGCAGAAAGAAACATCAACAAAATGAAAAGGCAATCTACTAAATAGAAGATATTTTCAAATGATATATCCCTTAAGGGGTTGACATCCAAAATTATTATAAATAACTCAGACAAGTCAACCCTAAACAATAACAATAAAATAATCCAATTGAAAAAAATGGGTAGAGGACCTAAATAGACATTTTCCCAAGACCGCAAACAGTTGCCCAACAGATACTGGAAAAGATGCTGAACGTGACTAATCATCAGGCAAATATAAATAAAAACTTTAAGGATTTGTATTTCCCTGATGATGAGTGATGTTGAACATTTTTTTCATGTGTTGGCCATCTGGATGTCTTCTTTGGAGAAGTGTCTATTCATGTCTTTTGCCCATTTCTTCACTGGATTATTTGTTTTTTTGGCTGTTGAGTTTGATAAGTTCTTTATAGATTTTGGATACTAACCCTTTATCTGATACGTCCTTTGCAAATATCTTCTCCCATTCTGTCGGTTGCCTTTCAGTTTTGCTGATTGTTTCCTTTGCTGTGCAGAATGGATGAATGGATACAGAAGAAGAAGATGTGATACACACACACACACACACACACACACACACACACACACACAATGGAGTATTACTCAGCAATTAAAAAGAATGAAATCTTGCCATTTGCATCTACTTGGATGGAACTGGAGGGTATTATGCTAAGTGAAACTAGTCAGAGAAAGATAAAAATCATATGACTTCACTCATGAGGACTTTAAGAGAAAAAAACAGATGAGCATAAGGGAAGGGAAACAAAAATAATATAAAAACAGGGAGGGGGACAAAACAGAAGAGACTCATAAATATGGAGAACAAACTGAGGGTTGCTGGAGGGGTTGTGGGAGGGGGGATGGGCTAAACAGGTAAAGAGCACTAAGGAATCTACTCCTGAAATCATTGTTGCACTACATGCTAACTAATTTGGATGTAAACTTAAATAAAAAAACAAGTTAAAAATTTAAAAAGAAAAAAAAAAACTTCAGCGAGATTTCACCTTATACCTGTAATGGATAGAATAAAAAAGACAAGAAATAACAAGTTGGAGAGGAAGTGGAGAAAAACGAACCCTCATGCACTGTTGGTGGGAATGTAAATTGGTGAAACTATTTGGAAAACAGTATGGAGGTGCCTCAAAAAGTTGAAAATAGAAATACTATAGAATCCAGTAATTCTCTACTGAATATTTATTCAAAGAAAACAGAAACACTAATTCAAAATGACATATGCATCCCTATGTTTATCATAGTATTATTTACAATAGCCAGTATATGGAAGCAACTTAAATGTCCAATGGTGAATGGATAAAGAAGATTTGGTGTGTGTGTGTGTATACAGTGGAATATTACTTACCCGCCCCACCCTCCCCCACACACACCAAAAATGAGGTCTTGCCATTTGCAACCCACATGGATGGACCTGAAGGATATTTTGTCAAATGAGGTAAGTCAGACAAATACCATATAATTTCACTTATGTATGCAATCTAAAAAATAAAACAAATGGATGAAAAAGCAAAGCAGAAAAAGACCCATAAATACAGAGAATCAACTGGTAATTACCAGAGGGAATGGGGTGGAAGGATAGGCAACAAGGTTGAAGGGGAGTGGGAGGTACTGGCTTCCAGTTGTGGAATGAATAAGTCATGAGTACAGCATAGGGAATATAGCCCATAGTAGATAATGTAAAACTAGAAAAAAAAAAACTTAAAAAATTATCCAAATGACCTCTCTACCTGTGCATGTAACAGTCTACTAATTGCAGTGTTTCTAGGGGAAGAGGTCCCCTTCCGTTATCTAGGATGGAGTTCTTTCAATCCCTGGCTTTTTTTGTTGTCAAAGGAAAGAGCATTCAACCATGTTGAGCAGTTTTTATGAGTATTTTTTATAACCAAAGAAACAGCTAATGGCTGTTTCAAGGGGTATGTGGCTGGATTGCTGGCACTCTTAAAATAAATGGAGGACTAATGGTCTCATTTGCTCTAGAACCTTCCAGGTATTCATCAAAGAAGCATTCTGTTTTAGCTCTACCCTTGTTAGGTTACCCCACTAGTTTAAAGTCTTATCATCTCAGATTACAGATGCAAAATTTAGATGATAATTAGAAATACTTGGGAAATATTTTTGAAACTGTAGATTATACAAACCTATCCTGAGAAACTCTTATTCACAAAATCTAAAGTGGAGGTGGAGAACACACATTTAAGAAAAAATGTTCCTCCAATAAATCTGATCATTAGCCATATTTTAATAGCACTGATGTAGGAGAAGCAGGGAGCAAGCAATAGGACAAATAATACCAGATGCCTCTTTAAGGCTCTTGGCCTTGAAAAGCATCCCTTGTACTCAAAGCCTCCATCAGCCAACCTCTTCTTGTGCTGCCACCAAATATCCAGATTGTCAAAGCTTGATAAGAAAGATGCATGCGTAATTAGTCCTAGACTGTCTTCCAAAGAAAACGACAGCACAACACTAGCTCCAAACAGCAGACTATGTGCTCATTTTATTCAACCAGTATGTGAATAAGACAGAAGTACTTCCATGGGGAGAGGAGGGAAAGAAAAAAAATGGCAGAAAACTATAAAATTAATTCTCTTTGAGCAGTGCAGCTCCCTGCCTGGGATATTTCACTCCATGTTTTCATCAGCCAGATGAAATTATTTTGATATTCCCTTTGTGGCAATGCTAACCCAGAAAGAAAGGGAAATGGTTTTTTCTCTTTTCCCATAGTCTCCTTTGCCTGACTTCTATTCTTCCAGGTAAGGGTAGCCAGACCCATACACAGAATTTCTCTTTCCAACTTTCCTGATAGCTGCATGTAATTTTAGGATCTCCTAATCTATAATAAAATAACATTTACAGGTTCTACTCTCAAGGTCCTCTGGGATGTTCAGGACATACGTGTTTACACTCTGCAACTGGGCCTTGAATCAGATGTAAGAAAGAATGTACTATTATTCCCGTACAGTACTGGGAGCAGACTGAGCCTCAGATCAAACACGTAATGATAAATAATTTTGTTTAGGTGCCCCTTCTCTACTGTTCCATATACCCTGGGTTCTACTCTCTAGAACTGTACCCACCAACCCTACAATTCCTTCCTGGCTAATAGCATCATGGCAGAAGACATTTAACAACCATTCATAAATCACACCTACAGACTTCAATTCCTATTCTAAGAGGCTAATGCTTGATTTTATGCCACTATTATTAATTCACTCAAGGGAAAAACTAGATGCTAGGTATGGTTAGTTGCTAGTAGGTTTGTGCTTTACCTCTTACGGTATATTCCAAGGCTCAGAGAAGCCATCCAATTCATGTTCACTGAATTAGGGAACATATTGCATTCAACCTGAAGTCCTCTAGCAACTGCTTTAATCCTGGAGAATAACTGGTTATTCTTGAGGTTTTCATTTGGCCCTACTTCAAATATGATTTCTTATACCGTTTATGCATGAGGTGGCTTTGAGAACTGGGACTGGAATAGAAAGAGTCAATTTTCAATAAAGTGGCAGGACATGGCTACATTCATCTCCATGTGCTATAGTCTCCATGAAACTGTCCCTAGAATGAAAGTAAGGGTGGGGAAAAAAGGTAGAGAAAGAACGCCAGAGTAAGTCTAAGATGATTAGAATTTGGGTCACAGTCAGTACAACTTTGGAGAACTTTCTACACACTTTAATCGCAAGAAAGTACTGAGAGCACCCATGAGAAAAACGTGTTCTTATGACCTTAAAAACAATTTCAAAGAAATTCTAGAGTAATTCTCTCAAAAATTATAGTTTTTAGGCACTCAGCAACTTAAGAACCCATTTTTACCTGCCTGTTAACAGGATCACATTACCTACCCAACTTTATCTCCAAGAAATTACTAACAAAGTAATATTCTTCACAGATCACTGTTCTCTATACTACTATGCCTGATATATTTGATAATATTCTATTTCATGCACTGAATTGATCCATACCTTCCTCTGCTGATAGTTCATTCATTCTTTGGGACTGCAGCCCTATTCTCTTTCTAAATACATCCCCTTATTTTTTTTCACCTTCTGACTTTGTGTAATTCCTATCTTTGCCACTTAGGATAATCTACTTTTTATAACTTTTTCAAGTGCATTTTAAATTATCAAGTAAGTTGAGAAAAATTTTGAGGGCAAGATTCCTGTCTTAAATATCACCATAGATAGCAAAGAAACATAATTGATGCTTAATAAATATTTATTTGAATAATATCAAATTCATCATTTCAAATCACAAACCTCATAACTGATCAAAATCATTGCAAAACCCATGTGTTAGGGTCATTTAGGGAGCAGGGAAGAGGACCATCACTCTTGTACAGGTCTCTGACTTTGGGCCTGTGTGATCACATCTTTTTCTGAGATTCCAGGGGCTTCAGAGGACAGTCATGCACCTCTGAAAGAAAGAAAGAAAGAAAGAAAGAAAGAAAGAAAGAAAGAAAGAGAAAAAGAAAGAAAGGAAGAAAGAAAGAAAAAGAAAGAAAGAAAGGAAGAATTCCAGTTTTAAGTCTATATAGTATACAACTCAGGTGACTGCTAGACCAAGCCAATTTACTCTTTTATTAGGAAAGGGAAATTTATACATTTTTAACCTTCAGATATCCCCTGAAAGGCTATGTGTGAACAAAAAAATGTGTCCAATTATTCAATAAGTGTAGCCAAATATTATATATTGGCCTAAATTTTTTCCTAGAAGATATTAGTTCTTTCAAGTGGACAACACATATCATTTTGACTATTCTCCTCTGTAATTACTCACTCAAATGTTGGCCAATACAAGTTATCTGATCCACGAACAATTTCTTTTCATCAGAAACTGAGGAGTATTTGAGATCTGAGTAGTTTATACAAATGTACTAGCTCCTCTGCCAAGGACAAACCCCAGGAACCTGTCCTCAATTGGATTTACCCAAGTTTACTATTTTCTTGAAAGGGTTGGGACACTTGATGACCTCCAAGGCTTTTCTGAAAAAGGGAGAGTGCTTTGCATCTTCTCCCCATCCATCATAATCAGAGCAAGTGAATTAAAAACATGGATTTGAGCTCCCTGTGACTGCAAGCTGAGAATTGCTCAGGGAGCTGCTCTGCTGCATTAGCCCATCAGCTGCACTTCATTAGGGGATGCATTCACCTTCCCAGAAGAGTTCAGGGCTGTGTGGCTTCGCCATAGGAGCCTGGCTTCCTGCCCAGCATTATTTAACCCTTCCGTGGAACTGAGATGTCCCTCCCAGGAGGAGCATCTTCACTCAGAAAACTGGTTGAAGGAAGGAGCCTCAAAGAGAATTTTCAGCTTCATTTTTCCCTTTGCCAGCAATGTGCAGATGGAGGGGTGGGCAAGGAGTAAGGTGGGTGGATTCCTTGACAATAAATGGAGATGCTAATAAACACATTTGTTCCTGACTTTACTGAAGATTTGTGGTTGCCCAACTGACAGTTTAGCACCTGGTGGAGCACTGCATGGATCAACTGCAGATACCATGCACTAGTCCTAATAGGAAAAAATGGGTAGAAATCAGTCGAGATGCAATACATATAACTACTCCATTGGAGACTGTTTTGCAGTCTCCTGTAAATTTACTGTTACATTCAACTGCAAATTTACTATCCTAGCTCACCTCTTTCACTTCGTTTCCAATTTTCTCCCCAAATTTTCTTCTGCCTGAGTTTAGGTTCCCATCAACGCCGCCCCCCCCCCTACTTTTTCCTCAGCAGGCACTTAGAGAAAAGGCTAAATAAAATTACCTTGAAATGTGTCACTGTAATTTGGGGTTCTAAGGGTAAGAAGACAAGGTAGTTCTATCAGTTTGTTTTATGCACTATTTTTAGTTTACCCTTTTCATTTCAATCTCATAACTTCAAGTAGTGCTCAGCATCTATCTCATGTATGCCAATACATTTTGGCAGAAATTTAGGTTACAGTCTTTTTAAGGATAACTGCATATGTTGAAAGGAGGCCCAAAGCTACAATGCTCAGCTATTTCCAAATATAGTGGCTCCCCCTTATTTGTAGTTTTGTTTTCTACAGTTACCTAAAGTCACCTGTGGTCTGGAAGCAAATGATTCTCCTTATGACTGTTGTCACATCATTAGTGGCCTAATGCTACATCACAATGCTTATGTTCTTCACCTCACTTCATTTCATCATGTAGGCATTTAATAATCTCACATCATCACAAGAAGGGTGAGGATAGTGTAAGAAGGTATTTTGCAAGACAGAGATGATCTTCACATAACTTCTATTACAGCATATGGTATAATTGTTCTATTTTATTATTGTTAACCTCTTACTGTGTCTAAGTTATGAATTCAACTTTATCATAGTTATACATGTATAGAAAAGAAACATTATATACAGGGTGTATTACGATTTGCAATATTAGGTATCCACTGAGAGTCTTGGAATGTTATTTTCTATGGATAAGGGGGACAACTGCACATAGCAAGTTCTCAGTGTATGGTAGTTATTGCTCTCTCTTTTTTTTCCCAGGGAAACTTAAGTTTAAGTTCCAGTAGCATCTTAAGAACTCTGTGACTTTGGGAAAGTCACCAGGCTTTTCCGGGCACCAATTTGCTTATCTGTTTTTAAAGTCGTGGTGTTGGAGGGTAGGTTGAAAAAGAGAATTTTCACTGCCCCTTTCCAATTTTATGCTTGTATGGGGAGAGAGACATCTTAACGCTAATTTGTGTCTGCGAATAGTCTTAAACCAAGTTTTTAAAAAATGGAATAAATATTAAAAATAGAGCTCTCAGAGGGGTTTTTTCCCCCTTGTTAATTGTTTGTCTTAAGCATCCAATTCAGGAAAAGTGAATGTTTGCTGAATTCATGAACATTTGTGAAGAACCATTAGTTTTTCAGGGCAATTGCATAAGCCCCATGCTCTCATGCTTTCGTGGAGCAATTGCAACAACTCCCAAACCCAATGACCTGCTTTCTTATGTTGATATTGGTATTCTTTCTTAAGAGGGTGACTCTTGAGCAAAATTTACACCAAGGATTTTTCCTTAGAACACAAATTTTCACTCATTATGTATGCACTTATTTCACTTACCAAACAGTCACAGAACACCAACTAAATATTGGGCTCTGAGAACTGCAAAAGTGAGTGAAATCTCCCGGTCATCAGTAATACTAAGGAAATGAAGAACCACACATTGGGAAACACAATTATCAAGAAAGTTATAAATCCCCTATTGGTCCTTTATTCTGTCTCTCTATTGAGTACTCAGAAAAGGAATACTGAAAAAAAAAAAAAAGACTTGATTGAACATTCCCTTTTAAAATTCACGTACTATGTTCAAGAAGATAGTATGGACTAAAATATAATGAGCAATCTGTGTTGAAGCCATCTATCAGAGTATAAACAGCAAAGATATTAAAGGATGCTAGAGAAGACATCCATGTCTCTATTTAGCCATTCATTTATTTACAAATATTTATTGAATATCTATTAAGTGACACATATTGTACAATAAAGGAAGAAAACTGACAAGAGCTTGCATTTTAGAGGGGGATGATGACAGCAAATACTTAAGATAGAGAAAACTTTCTCCGGGGCGCCTGGGTGGCTCAGTCGGTTAAGCGGCCGACTTCGACTCAGGTCATGATCTCGCGGTCCGTGAGTTCAAGCCCTGCGTTGGGCTCTGTGCTGACAGCTCAGAGCCTGGAGCCTGTATCAGATTCTGTGTCTCCCTCTCTCTGACCCTCCCCATTCATGCTCTGTCTCTCTCTGTCTCAAAAATAAATACACATTTAAAAAAAAACTTTCTCCAATGATGGATTGAGATTTAAGGGTACCAGGGTCATCTTCTTAGATAAAGAAACTTAATTCTGAGATCTACAATGTAAGTAGGAGTGTTCATGTAAAGAGCAGAGTGAGGAGTGAAGCAAAGGAGTGGGGGAGGGATTTGTGCCACCCAAAAGAAAGACCAAGCCCCAAGGTCAAGAAATAAGCAACAAGAGGAAATGGAATTCAGTTTTATCTAAGTGGTGACATCCAAAGAGAGAAGGAAATGACATGGAATGTGGCTAGATATATAAGCTGAGAAGATCTTACAGGTCCAGTAGAAGTTGTAGGCAGAAAAAGAATGAAATTAGATCTGTAAATTAAGACAGTCTCTTAAACTGCAATGTGGTTTAAGTGGAAAATATATTGAACACTGTGAGACCAAATAGGAAACTGATGCAGTAAGCAAGTGAGAGATGATGATAACTTCAACTTCCAGTGGGTTCTGGAAAGGGACAACTTTGGGTGATCTTTAGTTAGCAGAGTAGACATGACTTGCTGATTAGATGCAGGAATGAAAGAGAGCTTTGATAAGTTTCTGCCTGGATTATGATGGAATGTCTTCATTGGCTAAGATGCAGTAACTGTGATGCAGGATAAAGATAGTTATTGAGAGGAGATAGGATGACTTCCATTCTGAATGTTCTGAATTTTATATACACATGGTACATCCCAGTAAGGTTCTCCGGTGGGCAGTTTGTTTGGTTTGGATCCAAAGTTCAGCGAAAATAGAAGAATTGATTAGAGAATCATCATTTTAAAGAAAATAATTGTTGGCATGGGGATCCAGGGAGAATATATGAAATCATCCACTAAAAGTAGGCATAGAAGAGGGAAAGGACCTAGTAAAAAGACTTTGAATAATATTTAGTGTTAATATTTATGAGAAAGAAAAGTCTAGTAAGGAGATTGAGTGGAAGTGTTCATAGATAGAGAAAAATATTTTCTGTACTGAATGTTACTAGAATGGTCAGATTTCATTTACCTATTTGTATTCAGCTCATTCTCATTCTGTGTGCTCAGCTGTGAATTACAGGGGAGTGAGCCACTCCAAACTACATTCCCCAGACTCTATTAGTTGACTTCCATTTCAGTTTAGGCAATGAGAGAGGCCTACTGGAAATTGGAAGCTGTAAGAAAGGGAGAAACTACTGAATTTTTCTGTCACTCTTTCTGATAATGTCTCTACCAGTGGTCACGTCTGGTGGGGACTGTGGGCTCTCCCAATGTCAAAGGTTCCCAAGCTGTAGTTTTAACAATAGCAACATTCACTTCTACCAGTGTCAGCTCCAAGTGTGTTCCTGAGCTGTGGCAGAACTATCTCCTGCTTTATTTACCCTACCCTAGGGATGGTTATTAAAGTTTCCTGTAGTTCCTTCCTGTACTAACTTGCTTTTTGTTCTTGCTCCCTAAGCTCTTCAAATACTCAAATTCCTAAACATGGCTTACAATACTACGTATCATCCTTCTATGAATAATTTTCCAACTTTATTTTGTGCCATTCTGTTTCCTCTTTTAAAATTAATACCCCAAACATATTTGAGATTTTAATTCTTCCATCTTTGTAACAGTTTCCTTGTATTAAATCTCCTCCATTTGAAATAACTGGCATGGCTCTTGTATTCCTGGTTGGAACTTAATTGATTCAGAATTCCTACTAAAGAAAAAAGGATTGGTATTATATGTGGCAACAAAGAAGTTGTTAAGGACTTTAGCAAGAATCCGTTCAGTGTAAAAGTGGGGCAAAAGTCAGACTGCTGCAGTTGAAAATATTCAATGGTGATTAAGTCCAGAAAGCAAGGATAGACATGTTCTAAAAGTCTGGCCATAAAAGTGAGGAAAGAGGGAACAGTTGGAAAATAAGTATTACCCTTGTGCTGTTAAATATGGTAGCCAGTAGACACATGTAGTTATTGAGCATTTGAATTTCTTTAGTTTGAACTGAGATGTGCTCTAAGTAAAAAACCAACTTACTGTATGTCAGATACATAGTATTAACATAGGAAATATTTCACTAATAATTCTTAATTGATTACCTATTGAATCAGTAGGAATATGTTATACATATTAAATTTAATAAAAACACTACTTAATTTAACCAGTTTATTTGAAATGTTTTATATAGTTACTAGCACATTAAAATTACATTCATGGTTTGGACAGTGCTGTTCTAGACTAAGAATGAAATAGCCAATTGTGCCATAAGCCTTCTTTATGCAGTACGGCCTACATGGTACCTGCTTTAAAGAGTTAGGCAGGTCCTAAAACATACAATATGCACATGAAACAATGTTACATCAAAGCAAACTTAATATAGAAAAATGCTGATTATTCCTGATCCCATTACAAAAAAACCCCATAATTCTCTGTGCTCAGAAGACTCTTGAGAACAAATGGTTTTTGTAGGAGACATGCTCAGATTTGTACTAAGAACTATCATGGCGGTGTGCAAAGTAGAATTGAGAAAGGACATATTGAAGTCAAGAATATCAAAGGACATTAGAAAGAGTCCTGGAAAGAGGTGATGGAGTCCTGACTTAAGATGGTGTAGGTGGGAGAGAGAACAGAGGGTGGTATAATGGATATTATGGAAATAGAATTGTCAATGTTTGGATGATGAATAAATGTAGAGGTTTAGAGAGAAGACGCACCATCTATTAGCTGTGAAGCACACCATGAAGTTAGATTGAGCACTCAGGTTTCAGATAGTTTTGCTTAGAAAGAGGAAATGTCATTGCTTTGGAAAATAAGCTTACTTATATTATTGGTTTTCCAAGGACCAGAGACATCAGCACATGCCCTGATGGTTCAACATTATTGGTTTTCCAAGGACCAGAGACATCAGCACATGCCCTGATGGTGCAACCAAACCTCCTTATACCAAACATGCTCTTGAAGTCTATAAATAGCAATTCTGATGCTGATGACATATACAACCATCCCAGTTCTCACACTCTGTCAAGCATTTAATAGAAACATCAGCTGGTTACTAATATGATATCATCCTCAAATGATGCTGAACAGCTACAGGCAGTGGAAACTACCCTGGAGGTGGAGGCAGCAGGTAAGTGTTCAAGGCTTTGAATCAACTATGAAAGTAACTTTACCTAATGGAACCTCAATTCCTTCACCCATAAAATTAAGATAAACACATCTGGCACCAGATACTTTAAAATTGCACAAGGCCACGTAAGTGAATACACCTTATAAATGAGGAGATTTACACAGATATATGTATGGTACATTTTTATAGCTTCTATTTCAAATTTACACACAGTTATTTTTTAGTGGAAATGTATTTCCACAAGTGAACTTTTAGTGATTAAGCTCTTACACCATGGAGCAAAGAAAATCTGAACCACAGTATCTATTAATAGTGATTCCAATACTCACCCACCCCCATATTAAGTGTGTTGGTATGTGTGAGCTTGTGTGGGGAGGGGTGTGTGTGTGCGCGCGCACTTCAGAGTGGAGATTGAAAGAAAACATCACAGCTTGAAAAAGCTACACATGACTGTTCTGCAAAAACAGTTTCTACAATTAACCCTGCTGATCTGTTTATAAACCCAAAATAGTATAAACACACACAGTTGCTCTCATTAATTTTTGATAAGCAATAAGGCTCACAAATATTTTACTTCCAAGCATATGTTATCTGCAGTTGGCTACAGTGGCAGGCATATGCTTCGACATACGATACTCCATCTTGTACCAATGCACATGACTCACATCTAAAACAATAGATGAATTACACGTGGGCATCTCATTGGCTGAGTGTTTGGCTCATTTATATTTAGGATTCTTTGAATAAGATTTTAAGCCAGGGAAATATACAAATATCTAACTCTGGGACACTTTAAATTTTGTGAACGTATGTTGCCTTATCCATTCTTAAAACAGAAATATGTAATGTCTATATGGTATAATTTGAGTCTGTGTATTTTGTTTTCTCCTACAACATCCATTCGTCCTCAAATAACCGACAGAAATCTGACACACTGGGTCCTTTCCTGAAAATATAATTCTCAAAGTCATTCTTTTGTTTTAAGCATCCCAACCAAAATGGAAAACGTTTTACACATTTAGCAAAATATTTACTACAATGTTTTCTAAAAGCAGCAAAAGATCCAAATAACAACCTAGTAGGCAGAATGGAGAGTCGATATATTTAGAAATAAAACAATTTAAAAGTCACCATTATATACAAACTTCTTTATTATTCAATGAAAACTAGTAGGTTCTATCATTAATCACTGTCAGACTTGAATCCTGGAAAACCTGAGGAGTTAAAGGAAGTGATAAGAGAGGATACAATAGCTGTTGTTTAATATAGTGTTGGAAGTTCTAGCATCAGCAATCAGACAACAAAAGGAAATCAAAGGCATCAAAATTGGCAAAGATGAAGTCAAGCCTTCACTTTTTGCAGATGACATGATATTATACATGGAAAATCTGACATACTCCACCAAAAGTCTGCTAGAACTGATACATGAATTCAGCAAAGTTGCAGGATACAAAATCAATGTACAGAAATCAGTTGCATTCTTATACACTAGCAATGAAGCAACAGAAAGACAAATAAAGAAACTGATCCCATTCACAATTGCACCAAGAAGCATAAAATACCTAGTGATAAATCTAACCAAAGATGTAAAAGATCTGTATGCTGAAAACTATAGAAAGCTTATGAAGGTAATTGAAGAAGATATAAAGAAATGGAAAGACATTCCCTGCTCATGGATTGGAAGAATAAATATTGTCAAAATGTCAATACTACCCAAAGCTATCTACACATTCAATGCAATCCCAATCAAGATTGCACCAGCATTCTTCTCGAAACTAGAACAAGCAATCCTAAAATTCATATGGAACCACAAAAGGCCACGAATAGCCAAAGTAATTTTGAAGAAGAAGACCAAAGCAGGAGGCATCACAATCCCAGACTTTAGCCTCTAACAAAGCTGTCATCATCAAGACAGCATGGTATTGGCACAAAAACAGACACATAGACCAATGGAATAGAATAGAAACCCCAGAACTAGACCCACAAACGTATGGCCAACTAATCTTTGACAAAGCAGGAAAGAACATCCAATGGAAAAAAGACAGTCTCTTTAACAAATGGTGCTGGGAGAACTGGACAGCAACATGCAGAAGGTTGAAACTAGACCACTTTCTCACACCATTCACAAAAATAAACTCAAAATGGATAAAGGACCTGAATGTGAGACAGGAAACCATCAAAACCCTAGAGGAGAAAGCAGGAAAAGACCTCTCTGACCTCAGCCATAGCAATCTCTTACTCGACACATCCCCAAAGGCAAGGGAATTAAAAGCAAAAGTGAATTACTGGGACCTTATGAAGATAAAAAGCTTCTGCACACCAAAGGAAACAACCAACAAAACTAAAAGGCAACCAACGGAATGGGAAAAGATATTTGCAAATGACATATCAGACAAAGGGCTAGTATCCAAAATCTATAAAGAGCTCACCAAACTCCACACCTGGAAAACAAATAACCCAGTGAAGAAATGGGCAGAAAACATGAATAGACACTTCTCTAAAGAAGACATACGGATGGCCAACAGGCACATGAAAAGATGCTCAACGTCGCTCCTCATCAGGGAAATACAAATCAAAACCACACTCAGATATCACCTCACGCCAGTCAGAGTGGCCAAAATGAAGAAATCAGGAGACTACAGATGCTGGAGAGGATGTGGAGAAATGGGAACCCTCTTGCACTGTTGGTGGGAATGCAAATTGGTGCAGCCGTTCTGGAAAGCAGTGTGGAGGTTCCTCAGAAAATTAAAAATAGACCTACCCTACGACCCAGCAATAGCACTGCTAGGAATTTATCCAAGGGATACAGGAGTACTTATGCATAGGGGCACTTGTACCCCAATGTTTATAGCAGCAGTCTCAACAAGAGCCAAATTATGGAAAGAACCTAAATGTCCATCAACTGATGAATGAAGAAATTGTGGTTTATATACACAATGGAATACTATGTGGCAATGAGAAAGAATGAAATATGGCCTTTTGTAGCAACGTGGATGGAACTGGAGAGTGTGATGCTAAGTGAAATAAGCCATACAGAGAAAGACAGATACCATATGGTTTCACTCTTATGTGGATCCTGAGAAACTTAACAGAAACCCAAGGGAGAGGGGAAGGAAAAAAAAAAAAGAGGTTAGAGTGGGAGAGAGCCAAAGCATAAGAGACTGTTAAAAACTGAGAACAAACTGAGGGTTGATGGGGGGTGGGAGGGAGGGGATGGTGGGGGATGGGTATTGAGGAGGGCACCTTTTGGGATGAGCACTGGGTGTTGTATGGAAACCAATTTGACAAATTTCATATATTGGAAAAAAAAAAAAAGAGAGGATATAATACAGAAATAATGACTCACCTGAGGATAAACCATAGATAAGAACATCCAAAAAGAGGAAGAAGACATTCTTGTTGTAGACAAAACATGAACCATATATGAAGGTTTAAATCAATTTTTGTGTCAATTGTAAAGGGAAACTGGTGTTAACAAGGCAGAAGCATTTGGGGGAAGAATTTGTCTGAAGTTAAAGGAATCTAGAGACCAGGGTAGAGGAAGATGGTGGTGGAGTAGGAGGTCTCTAGGCCCCTGTGAACACAATTAGATAACTATCAAATCATCCTAAATAGCCTAGAAATAGACCTGAATAATGATAAAACAAACTCTACAATTAAAGGGAGAGAAAAGGCCACACTGAAAAAAGTAGGAAATGCACAAATGTGGTTTAGAGGAGAAAGAGATCACAGGTGGTACAGACAGGAGGGAGCCATGGTTGCAGAGAAGGGTGATAAAGAGAGGCACACTCATGGGAATGCACAAAAAAGAGTATTTCTCCAAAGCCATTGTCTTGGAAAATGAGAGGGGCTGAATTTTATGAGTTCTTGAAATCAGCAGGGCTTAAAGCCTGAAGCATTAAAGGTCAATGGTCTTGGCTGGGATAGAGCCTACAGGGCAATGCAGTGCTCCTAGAAAGAAGGAAGTCAAACAACTCAGGGGCACAAAGCATGGAAACATTTATTTGAAGAGCACCTGGAGCATACAGGGAGATAGTATTCACTCTTCTCAGAGTGTGTCCCTGAGAGGAAGCATTCATGAAGACACCTCTCAGGGAACAAAGAAGTTGGTGAGCACCATTTCTCACCCCCACCCCTCAGCATAAATACAGAGCAACCTGTGGGAATAGGGCAGCACCAACACTGGCTTCCTATCTTGCATACACCAAGCCCCACCCCCTTTCACTCGGTGCAACTACCCTTCTCAGTCACTATTGCTTCAGTCCCAGCACAGCGGGACCTACCCCTGAAGATAAGCAAAACCACTGCCCACACCATGTCTCCCAACCAGTGAGTTCTGCATGGTCCCAGTTGCTGTAGAGGAGGTGACAAGTCTCATTTCACAAGCAGACCAGAGGACACCTACTTAAAAGTCACCACATTCAGGCCAGGGACCAAACATTTCCCACAGTAGGCAAGGAGAGCTTCTTTAGATAATTGGCCTGAAGGATAGAGCAGCCAGAACATAAAAGCAGAGTGCACACATCAGAGATAATCCCTGAAGTGCCAGGCCCTGGATACTACATGACCTCTTTTTCATAAGGACATTACTTTCAGGAGCAAGAGACATAACTGGCTTTTCAAATACAGAGAAGGCAGCAACTCAGACAAAATGCAAAGATATAGGAATTTATCCCCAATGAAAGAAAAAGATAAGGCCATGCTACACACCTAAGTGAAACAGATAGAACTAACATGCCTGATGGAGAATACAAAACAATGATCATAAGAATACACACTAGACTGGGAAAAAGAATAGAAGACCTCAGTGAGACCCTTACCATAGAGATAGGAGTTAAAAAAGAATCAATCAGAGATGAAGAGTGCAATAAACAAGGTTAGATTCATAGGGGCACCTGGGTGCTTAGTCGGTTAAGTGTATGACTTCAGCTCGGGTCATGATCTTGCAGTTCATGGGTTCAAGCCCCACGTTGGGCTCTGGGCTGACAGCTCAGAGCCTGAAGCCTGCTTCGGATTCTGTGTCTCCTCTCTCTCTGACCCCTCCCACCCCACATACACATTCAGTTTCTCTGTCAAAAATAAACATCAAAAAAATAATTAAAAAAACAAGATTAGAATTACTCTTGATGCAATGAACAGTGGGCTGGAAGAAGCTGAGCAACAAATTAATGACATAGAAGACAAAGTAATAAAAAGCAACATGAGAATAGACTTTGGGAACTCAGTGACTCCATCAAACATAGTAACATTCATATCATATGCATCCCAGAAGAAAAGTGGGTAGAAAATTTATTTGAAGAAATAATAGCTGAAAACTTCCCTAATCTGAGAAAGGAACTGATATCCAGATCCAGAAGGTGCAGAGAACTCCCATCAAAATCAACTAAAGCAGGGCAACACCAAGAAATATTTTAATTAAACTTGCAAGTTATAAAGAAAAAATCTTAAAAGGAGGAAGACAAAAAGAAGTACTTAACTTACAAGGGAAAACCCACAAGCCTAGCTAGAGATTTTTCAACAGAAACCACAAGCCAGAAGGGAGTGGCATGATATATTCAAAGTGCTGCATGGGGAAAATCTGCAACCAAGAATCTCTATCCAGCAAGGCTACCATTTAGAATAGAAGGAAAGATAAACTTTTTCCAAGAAAAAGAAAAATTAAAATTAGAGCTCCTGACCACTAAATCATCCCTGCAAAGAATATTAAAAGGGCCTCTTTTAATGCAAAGGAGAAATAAAAAGTGACAAAAAATGGGTCAGAGAAATCTCAAGAAACAAAACAAGTAATAAAATGGCAATAAATACATATCTATCAATAATTACTTTCAGTGTAAATGGACGAATGCTCCAATCAAAAGACATAGGATGTAAGAATGGATTGGAAAAAAACAAAAAAAGAACGACCCATCTATATACTGCCTCAAAGAGATTCATTTCAGACCTGAAGAAACCTGCAGATAAAAAGTGAGGAAATGGAGAAACATTTATCATGCAAATGGGTATCAAAAGAAAGCCAGAGTAGCAATACTTACATTGGACAAACTAGACTTTAAAACAAAAACTGTAACAAGAGACAAACAAGGGCACTATATAATAATAAAGGAGACAATCCAACAAGAAGCTATAACAATTGGAAATATACATACACATCATGGGAGCACCCAAAAACATAAAACAATTCATAACAAATAATTTAATCAATAATAATATAATAATAATAGGGGATTTTAACAACCCATCTACATCAATGGAGAGACAATCCACAGAAAATCCACAACAAAAAAATGGCTTTGAATGACCTATTAGACCAGACAGACCTAAGAGACATATTAAGAACATTCCATCCTAAAACAGAAGAATACATGTTCTTTTCAAGCACATGTAAGACATTCTCCAGAAAACATCTCATATTGGGCCACAAAATTAAGATCAAAGCCATGCTGTGAAACTTTTCTGACCACAATGTTATGAAAGTAGAAGTCAACCACAAGAAAACATTTGGAAAGAACATGAATATATGGAAGTTCAACAACATTCTACTAAACAATGAGTGAGTCAATCAAGATATAAAAGAAGAAATTAAAAAAACATACATGGAAACAAATGAAATGAAAACACACAGTTCAAACAAACCTTTGGGATGCAGCAAAAGTAACCCTAAAAGGGAAGTATACAGTAATACAGGTCTACCTCAAGAAGCAAGAAAAATATGAAACTGCCTAACCTTAAACCTAAAGGATCCAGAAAAAGAAAAATGAAGCTTAAGGCCAGCAGAAGGAAGGAAATTACAAAGATTAGAGCAGAAATAAATGATATAGAAATATAAATATGAATGACTAATAAAACAAGGAGCTGGTTCTTTGAAAAAAATATATAAAATTGGTAAACCTCTAACCAGACTTATCAAAAAGAGAAAGGACCAATTAAATAAAATCACAAATGAGAGGAAAATTAACAACAATACCACAGAAGTACAAACAATTATAAGAGAATATTATATTATGGGTGGCTCAGTCAGTTGAGCCTATGATTTCAGCTTGGTCATGATCTTGCAGTTCATGAGTTTGAGCCCCATATTGGGCTCTGTACAGACAGCTCAGAGCCTGCAGCCTGCTTCATATTCTGTGTCTCCCTCTCTCTCTGCCCCTCCCCTGCTCATGCTTTGTCTCTGTCTCAAAAAATAAGATGTTAAAAAAATAAAAAAGAAACTATTATGAAAATCTATATGCCAACAAAGTGGACAACCTAGAAGAAATAGGTACATTCCTAGAAACATAAACTATCCACATTTAAACTGGAAGAAATAGAAAATCTGAACTGATAACCAGTGAAGAAATTTAATCAGCAATGAAAAAAGTCCCAACAAACAAAAGTCCAAGGCCAGATGGCTTCACAGGCAAATTCTACCATTTTTTTAAAGATGTTTAATTATTTTAAGATACAGAGAGTGAGCAAGGGAAACAGAGAGAGAGGGAGAGAAAGAGAATCCCAAAGAGGCTCTACATTGTCAGTACAGAGCCTGACATGGGGCTCGAACTCATGAACCATGGGATCATGACCTGAGTCAAAATCACAAGTTGGATGCTTAACTAACTGAGCCACCCATGTGCCTATACAAAGCATTAAAAAAAAAGTTAATACCTATTCTCAAAAAATGAGAAAAAAATATGGAAAAGGAAGAAAACTTCTGAATTCATTTTGTGAGGCCATAATTAACCATGATGCCAAAACCAGATAAAGACACCACAAAAAGAACTACAGACCAGTATCCCTGATGATCATAGATGCAAAAATCCCCAACAAAATACTAGTAAACCGAATCTGACAATACATTAAAAAAAATCATTCACCATGATCAGGTAGGGTTTATCCTGGATTGCAAGAGTAATTTAATGTTTGCCAATCAGTTTGATCCATCACATTAATAAAAGAAAGGATAATAACCTTAGATCATTTCAACAGATGCAGAAAAAGCTTTTGACAAAGTTCAACTTCAATTTATGATCAAAACCCTCAACAAAGTAGGTTCAGTGGCAACATGCCCCCATATAATGAAGGTCATATATGAAAAACCCACAACTAATATCACCCTCAGTGGGGAAAAACAGAGCTTTTTCTCTACCCTCAGAAATAAGGCAGAGATGTCCATTCTCATCATTTTTATTTAACATGGTACTGGAAGTCCTAGTCACAGCAATGAGACAACAAAAACAAAAAGCATGGAAAGCTGCAAGAAAGAAGTCAAACTTCTATTATTTTCAAATTACATCATATCCTGTACAGAAAACCTGAAAGATTCCACCAAAAAAAACTGCTAGTTCTGATACACAAGTTCAGTAAAGTTGCAGGATACAAAGTCAATGTACAGAAATCTGTTGGACTTCTATACACCAATAATAAAGCAGGAAAAAGAGAAATTAAAGCATCAATCCCATTTACAGTTACACAAAAATCCATAACATACTTAGAAATAAATCTAATCAAATAGGTGAAAGACCTCTACTCTGAAAAGTATAAAACATAAATGAAAGAAATTCAAGATGATACAAAGTAATGGAAAGCCATTCCATGCTCATGGATTGGAAAAACAAATATTGTTAAAATGTCTGCACTACCCAAAGAAATCTACAGACTTAATGCAATCCTTATCAAAGTACCAACAGCATTTTTCACAGAACTAGAACAAACAATCCTAAAATTTATATGGAACCACAAAAACCCAGAATAATCAATGCCATCTTGAAAAAGAAAAGCAAAGCTGGAGGCATCACAATTCCAGACTTCAAGTTTTATGACAAAGCCATTGCAATCAAAACAGCATGGCCCTGGCAGAAAAATAGACATGTATGTCAATGCAACAGAATGGAAAACCCAGAAATGAACCTACAACTATAAGGTCAACTAATCTTTGACAAAGCATGAAAGAATATCCAATGGGAAAAGGACAGTCTTTTCAACAAATGGTGCTGGGAAACTGAACAGCAACATGAAGAAGAATGAAACTAGACCACTTCCTTGCACCATACACAAAAATAAACTTTAAATGGATTAATGACCTAAATGTGAGACTGGAAACCATAAAAATCCTAGAAGAGAATACAGGCAGTAACTTCTTTGACATTACCCTTAGCAACTTATTTCTCAATGTCTCCTGAGGCAATGGAAACAAAATACCAAAAAAACTATTGGTACTATAACAAAATAAAAACCTTTGCACAGCAAAGTAAATAATCAACAAAACTGAAAGGTAACCTGCTAAATGGGAGAAGATATTTGCAAATGACACATCTGACATAGGTTAGTATCCAAAATATATAAAGAACTTACCAAATTCAACACTCGCAAGCCAAATAATACCATTAAAAATGGACAGAAGACAGGAATAGACATTTCTCCAGAGAAGACATAGAGATAGCCAAAAGACACATGAAAAGATGCTCAACATCGCTCATCATCAGGGAAATACAAATCAAAACTGCAATGAAATATCACCTCATACATGTCGGAATGGCTAATATCAACAACGCAATAAACAATAGGTTCTGGCAAGTAAGTGGAGAAAGGAGAAGACTCTTGCACTGTTGGTGGGAATGCAAACTGATGCAGCCATTTTGGAAGACAGTATATAAATTCCTCAAAAAGTTAAAAAAAAATAGGGGCAAGTGGGTGGCTCAGTTGGTTAAGCATCCAACTCTTGATTTTGGCTCAGGTCATGATCTCACAATTCGCGAGTCAAGCCCCTGCTTGGAATTCTCTCTTCCTCTCTCTGCCCCTACCCCATTTGTGTTCTCTTTCTCTCAAAATAAATAAATTTTTTTAAAATTAAGATTAGATATATTCTACAATTGCTGTAGTAATTTCTGTAGTAGGTGGTTACCCCCAAACTACAAAAATACTAATTCAAAAGGATACATGCTCCCTGATGTTTATAGCAGCGTTATTTACAATATCCAAATTATGGGAAAAGCCCACGTGTCCATCGACTGATGAATGAATAAAGAAGAGGTGGTATTTGTATTACTCAGCCATAAAAAAGAATGAAATCTTGCTATTTGCAAATTACATGGATGGAGCAAGAGAATATTATGCCAAGTGAAATAAGTCAGTAAGATAAAGACAAATACCATATGACTTCACTCATACGTGGAATTTAAAAAACAAAACAAAGGAGCAAAGAGAAAAGAGAGAGAGAGAGAGAGAGAGAGAGAGAGAGAGAGAGACAGAGACAAACCAAGAAACAGACTCTTAACTATAGAGAACAAACTGATGGTTACCAGAAGGGATGTGGGTGAGGGGATGGGTTAAATGGATGATGAGGATTAAAGAGTGTGTTTACTGTGATGAAAACCATTTGTTGTATGGAAGTGTTGAACCACTGTATTGTATACCCGAAACTAATGTCACACGGTATGTTTATTAACTGGAATTTAAATAAAAACTGATAAAAAAGTTATTTAGAGACCTACTTCTAAGGAATTTGGGTGATATAAGTGATGAAAATTGATAGTAATAGAGTAGGAATAGGATCAGATTAGTCTGATGCAATATTCAATGAAGAATAAAGGCATAGAATAAAACCACCAAGATAATGATATAGGTTTTTTATACCTTTGTTCCCCCTCAAGAGAAGAACTAACAACTATTCCTGGCAAGACACCACTGAAAGAATCCTAAAACAAGACAGTGAGGCTGAAGCACCTTCGTGCACCACAGAGACAAATACAGACTGCATTAGAAAGCTATGGGGAATAGCTACTCTCTGACCACACTGCCCAGACCAGTGCAGTATCACGTGGAGAAGTCTCTCCTGAGACTATAGTTCCTGAGGTGGGGAAAGAGAGCCCATGGATGACATCTGGTACCTCCAAGCATTGTGGGTTGCTTTGTGGGAGACCCTACCTTGGTTTCGACCCATGACACTTGCAGGGGAATCTACAGGGTTTAACCATTGGGAATCTGATTGTGATAGAAAAGCAAAGAGGAACTTCCAACAACCAGTACTTGGATTTTGGCAGGCCAAATTCCTACCTGCATTGTCCAAGTAGTAGTCTCAATCAGTGTCTTCGTTCACCTGCAGAACTAACTTGCACAGTTTGAGCAAAGAATATAGCAGGATGCAATTCTGCCTCATTTGGGTCCACAAATGAGGAGTTTCATTGTCCCTGGAGCCTGGTCTCCCCACACCTAGGCAGAATTGCTGAGTCACAACTCCACATGCTTTGGAAATGGTTCCCAGACTCTCCCAACCAGAAAGGTTGTGACAGAGTTACCTGAAAGTGAGGAAACTGAATCACAATGCCACCTGCTATGAAGTGTCTAAAAGGAAGGCTGGTGAGAATACCCAGAAGCTGCATAACATAGCACCTCTTGAGCTGAGAAGTAATTGGATAAATTGCCCCCAGAGCAAAGCCAGTGTCCCTATTCCACGAGGGCCTGTGAGCATGGGTTGATTTGAGTCATCACAAATAAAAGTAGCAGTGGCCGTGGAGATTCTTCTCCTTCCCCATGTCTGCACAGTCATAATAAATCATAGCCCTACTTATTGCTGAATACAGCCTGTGCAGTCAAAACACCTTTCTAGAGAACATGGGAAGCTGCATAGCCAATCTGACAGCCCTGTTTACGGTGGCACTTGAACAGAGAACACAACCTGTGGCTTTTCTTGTCTATAGAAACAAACAGTTCTTCACCTGACCAAAACACTCAGTGCACACTCTTGTATGATTTGGGTTCCAAACAATGAGATGTGTAGGTCCTGGGTTTTCTCCTACTGCCCTTCCAGGGCAGGGAGCTAATTCATAGCACCAACTAGAGCTGAGTATAGTATCCAGTACTAATCATTTAGTAAGCCTGACTAGAGAATCCAGGCAACTCAGAAGCCCATCCTATAGCCTCAGTTGGGCAAAGAAACAAGTCAGCAGTTCTATCCAGCTGTCATAAGTTAGTGGCACACGAACACCCCATTCCTTACCTCAGTGCTTAAATAGTTGCCTTGTTCCCAAATAGAATCTAATAGAAGTCCCACCTGCCCTAGAACATTGCCAGCAGACATGTCCAGAAATCCAAACTGAACTGACTGGTGAAAAACTGTCTGTCAAAGCAAATTTGTGAGGTCTTGAAGAGAAGACTACTTAATAAAATGGTCAAATGACAATGTAAGGAATCAAGGATTATGAAAAATCAGGTAAATATGACACCACCAAAGGAAACTAATAAAACTGTAATATTTGACCTTAAGTAAATGAAGATCTATAAATTGTCCAAGAATGCAGAATAACCCTCTTAAAGTAGTTTAGCAAAAAAAATATACATACACATATATATGTATGTATACATATATGTATATATATGTATATATATATCAAGGGTAGCCTACTATACTTGCATTAAACAAAACAGACTTTAAACTAAAAATGGCAAGAGACAAAGGCAATTATATAATGATAAAGGGGTTGATACATTAAGAAGATATAACAATTATAACAATTGTAAATATTTATGCACCAACACCAGAGCACCTGAGTACATAAAGTAGAAACTAACAGAGATAAAAGGAGAAATAACAGTATAAGAATATTTGGAGACTTTACTACTCTACTCTCAACAATGGATAGATCTTAAAGACAGAGACTTAATAGGGAAACAGCAGATTTAACCAACACTGTAGACCAAATGGACCTAACATATACAGAACATTGTATCTGACAAAGGAGAAGGCACACTCCTCTCGAGTGACATTTTCTAGGAGAGATCATATGTTAGTCCTCAAAACATGTCTTAGAAAATTCAAGTAGACTGAATTCGTATGAAGTACCTGACAATACTGGCATAAAATTAGAAGCCAGTAATAAGTGGAAAACTGGAAAATTTATAAAGACATGGCAATTAAACAACATTCTCCTGAACAACCAATGGATCAAAAAAGAAATTAAAGGGGAAATAAAGTAGTTTCTGGGGACAAACAAAAATGGAAACACATATACCAGAATTATGGGATGAAGCAAAAAAAGTTCTAAGAGGAAAGTTTATATTCATAAATGCCTACATTAATAACAAAGTATTAAACAAACAATCTAATTCTATGCCTTAATAAACCACTCAGAGAAGAACAAAATGAGTCCAAAGTTAGTAGAAGGAAGAAAAGAATAAAGATTAAAGCAGAAATAAATTAAATAGAGAACAGGAAAACAGTAGAAAAGATTAACCAAAATGAGTTGGTTCTTTGAAAAGATAAACAAAACTGACCAATCTTTAGCTGTACTAACGAAAGAAAAAGACAGAAGACCCACACCAAAAATTATGAGAAAGGAAATATTACAACTGATATAACAGAAATACAAAAGGTCATGAGAGGCTATATTGAACAATTAAATGCCAACAAACTTAACAATTTAGACAAGTTGCAAAAAATCTTAGAAACTACAAGAAGTAAATATAAAGATGGAATAGACCAATTACTAGTAAGGACTTTGAATCAGTAATCAAAAATCTCTCAATGAAGAAAAAGCCCAGGACCAGGTGGCTTTACTGGTGAATTTACCAATTATTTAAAGAATAATTTACATCAATCTTCCTCAAACTTTCAAAAATCAGAGACAATACTCCCAAATTCATTTTATGAAGTCAACATTATCCTGACACGAAAGTCAGATAAGGAGACTACTAGAAAACTACAGTCCAATATCCATGATAAATACAGGGGCAAAAGTTTTTCAATACAATACTACCAAACCAAATTCAAAAGAATCATTCACCATTATCAAATAGGATTTATCCCTGAGATGGAAGGATGATTCAACAGATGCTTATGAATCACTTTGATATATATTAATAAAATGTAAGAAAAGAATCATATGACTCAATGGATGCAGAAAAAGCATTTGACAAAATTCAACATATGTTCATAAGAAAAACACTTAACTAATTAGGCAAAGGATCATATCTCAACATTATAAAGGCCATACGTGAGAATCTTATAGTATCATTTTTTTTAATATCAGGAATGAGAAAATAGTGCCCACTCTCACAACTCCCATTCAATATAGTAATGGAAGTTCTAGCTAGAGCAATTAATTAAGAAATAAAACACATCAAAAGTCAAAGGAAGAAGTAAAATTGTCTCTATTTGTAGATGACATGATTTTATAGGGAGAAAATTCTCACGATTTAACCAAAAACTGTTAGATCTAAACAAGTAATTCAGTAAAGTTGCAGGATACAAAAGTCTGTAGCATTTCTATGCATTAACAATGAGTCATCTGAAAAAGAAATAAAGGAAATAATCCCATTTATAATAACATATAAAACAAATAGATGAGTGAGGATTTGAAAATTATATTGGAAGGATACAAATAACTCTAGATCTACAGTCTTCAAAAACCTAGCATAATTATTTCATCTTTCAGTAGCAATTTGCTGCCATTTGTATTGGGCTGAAGAAATTACTATTCTGGTATACTCATGTCTTTTTTAAAAAATATTTTCCTCTTTTAATTAATGTCCTTGGACATTATTGGGCCTGCAACATTCCCTTATACTGGCTTTCTTGTGTTATTATCACTTCAGGCTTCATTTTGCTTTAGAACAAGCTGAGCACACTATTAAACCATGATTTTTCAGGACCTTTGGTTTTGGACACTTTTATTTTTGGGCAGGGAGAAGTTACATAGGAGTATGGAATATGCTATAAATAAAAACACAAGCTAGTGCTTTGTCTCAGTAATTTTAAGAAATTTTAAAATATATTTAATTTTTCTTCTATTAAAAAGCCCTATGATTGCACATTTTGCATTCCTATAAGTAGGTTAACTGTGTTTTTAAATTGCTATAATTTCACATCCTTTTGAAATCTGCCCTACAAATTTTGTTAGGCATAAACTCACTGTTGTAGGTGAAAGATTTCTAATCTGAAAACTACATATACTGTTGAAAAAAATCAAACAAAACACAAATCAATATAAAAGTATCCCATGTTCATGAATTGGAAGAATCAATATTGTTAAAATTTTCAGTGTCAAAAGCCAACTCTAAATTCAATGTAATCCCTGTCAAACTTCAATGGCACATTTTTAGAGAAATAGAAAAAAAAATCCTAAATTTATATGGATTTCAAAAGATCACAAGTAGCCAAAGCAGTCCTGAGAAAGATGAAAAAGCAGGAGGTATCAAATTTTCTAGTTTCAAGCCACACTATAAAGCTATAGTAATCAAAACAGTATAGTACTGGCATAAAAAAGCAGACAATTTAAAAAAAAAAGGGAGGAGACTCAGAAAAGTGAATTAGAAATAATAGAATAACTGACACCCCAAAATTACAAAGGACTATGAGACTAAAAAAATTATATGCCAACAAATTGGAATCTAAAATAAAATAATAAATTCCCAGAAATATATGATCTTTCAAGACTGAACCAGGAAGAAATAGAAAATCTGAACAGACTAGTTACTAATTACAAAATTTTGTCAATAATTAAGAAAACTCCCAAGAAGCAAATGTCAAGGACTAGACAACTTCACAGGTGAATTCTAACAAATATTCAAAGACTTAATACCTATTCTTATCAAACTACTCCAAAAATAAATAGAAGAGGAAGGAAATTTTCCAAATTAATTCAACCAGATGAGCATTGGGGCGCCTGGGTGGCTCAGTAGGTTAAGTGTTTGACTTCAGCTCAGGTCATGATATCACGGCCCATGAGTTCAAGCCTGGCGTCTGGCTCTGTGCTGACAGCTCAGAGCCTGGAGCCTGCTTCAGATTCTGTGTCTTCCACTCCCTCTCTGCCCCCCTCCACTGCTCACACCACATCTCTTTGTCTCCATAAACATTAAAAAAAATTTTAAAAACAAGATGAGCATTACCCTGATAACAAACCCAGACAAAAATATATAAAAAAGGTAAATTATAGAACAATATCCTTGATGAACATAGATGCAAAAATCGTTAAGAAAATATTAACAAACTAAAGTCAACAATACATTAAAAGGATTATTCACTATCATCAAGTGGAATTTATCCCAGGGATGCAAGGATAATTCACTATCCACAAATCAGTGCAGTACAACAGAGTAACAACATGAAGAATAAAAAGTATATGATCACTTCAGTAGAAGCAGAAAAAATATTTGACAAAATTCAACATCTATTCATGAAAAAACTCTCAACAAAGTAGGTATAGAGAGAACATACCTCATCATAATAAGGGCCATATATGACAAACCCACAGCTACCATACTTAATGGTGAAAAGCTGAAAGCTTTTCCTCTAATACCAGGATCAAGATGAGGATATCCTCTCACCACTTTTATTCAACATAGTGCTGGAATTCCTATCCAGAGCAGTCAAACAAAAAAAAAAAAATAAAATAAAAGTCATCAACTTGGTAACGAAAAATAACACTGTCAGTTTTCTCAGATGACATTATTATATCTATATGTTTAGAACTTCCTAAAAACTATTAGAAATAATAAATGAAATCAGCAAAGTTGCAAGATAAAAAATATACAGAAAGCTGTTGTATTTCTATACTCTTAATGAAATAACAGAAAAAGAAATTAAGAAAATAATTGCATTTAGAATTACACCAAAAACAGTATTTTGTAATAAATCTAACCAAAGAGGGGAAAGACCTGTATTTTGAAAACTGTAACATTGGTGAAAAAAACTGAAGATGACAGAAATAAATGGAAAGGTATACCATGCTCCTTAATTCAAAGAATTACTATTGTTAAAATTTTCCTACCACCCAAGACAACCTATAGATTCAATTCAATCCCTTTCAAAATGCCACAGTAGTATTTCTCACACTAGAAAAATTTGTATAAAACTGAAAGGGCCCTGTATAGCCAAAACAATTTTGAGAAGGAAGAACAAAAGTATAGGTATCACAATCCCAGATTTTAAACTATACTACAGAGCTATAGTAATTGAAATAATATGGCACTGGCCCAAAACTAGACACTTGGGTTGTTAATTTTAGCCACTCTGACTGGTGGGATGTGGTATCTCAATCTGGTTTTAATTTGTATTTCCCTAATTATGAACAATGTTGAGCATCTTTTCATGTGCCTATTGGCCATCTGGATGTCCACTTTGGAAAAGTCTCTATTCATTTTGTCTGCCCATTCCCTCACTGTATTATTGGTTTTTTGGGGTGTTGAATTTTGTAAATTCTTTATAGATTTTGGATACTAATATTTTATCTGATATGTCATTTGCAAATATCTTCTCCCATTCCATCGGTTGCATTTTAGTTTTGTTGATTGTTTTCTTTACTGTGGTCCCAATATTTCATTTTTGCTTTTATTTCCCTTGCCTTCAGAGATGTGTTGAGTAAGATGTTCCTGTGGCCAAGGTCAAAGAGGTTGTACCCTTTTTTCTCTTCTAGGGTTTTGATGGTTTCCTGTCTCACATTTAGGTCTTTTGTCCGTTTTGACTTTATTTTTGTGAATGGTGTAAGAAAGTGGTCCAGTTTCATTCTTCAGCATGTTGCTGTCCAGTTCTCCCAGCACCATTTGCTAAAGAGACTGTCTTTTTTCCATTGTATATTCTTTCCTGTTTTGTCAAAGATTAGCTGGCCATACATTTGTGGGTGCGTATCTGAGTTCTCTATTCCATTACATTGATCTATAGGTCTGTTTTGTGCTAATATCATACTGTCTTGATGATTACAGCTGTGTAATACAGGCTAAAGTCAGTGATTGTGCCCCTCCTGCTTTGGTTTTCTTTTTCAACATAACTTTGCCTATTTGGGGTCTTTTGTGGTTCCAAACAAATTTTTAGAATTGTTTGTTCTAGGTCTGAGAAGAATGCTGGTGCAATTTTGATTAGGATTGCATTGAATGTGTAGATTGCTCTGGGTAGTCTTGACATTTTAAACATTTGTTCTTCCTATCCAGGAGCATGGAATGTTTTTCCATTTCTTTGTGTCTTCTTCAATTTCTTTCATAAGTTTTCTGTAGTTTTAAGCATACAGATCTTTTACCTCTTTGGTTAGGTTCATTCCTGGTTTATGGTTCTTTGTGCAAATGTAAATGGGATGGATTCCTTGATTTCTTTCTCTGTTGCTTCATTATTGGTGTAAAGAAATGCAACCAATTTCTGCACAATGGTTTTATATCCTGTGACGTTGGTGAATTCATGTATCAGTTCTGGCAGTTTTTTGGTGAACTCTTTTGGGTTTTCCATGTAGAGTATCCTGTCATCTGTGAAAAGTGAAATTTTGACTTCCTCTTTGCCAATTTGGATGCCTTTTATTTTGTTATCTGATTACTGAGGCTAAGACGGGTGAAAGTGGACATCCTGGTTATGTTCCTGATCTTGGGTGGAAAGCTCTCAGTTTTCCCCCATTGAGGATTATATTAGTTGTGGGCCTTTCATATATGGATTTTAAGATGTTAAGATATGTTCCTTCTATCCTGATTTTCTTGAGGGTTTTTATTAAGAAAGGATGCTGTATTTTGTCAAGTCGTTTTTCTGCATCTATTGATAGGATCATATGGTTCTTATCTTTTCTTCTATTAACGTGATATATCATTTTGATTGATTTGTGAATATTGAACTAGCCCATGAATGAATCCCACCTGATCACAGTGAATAATCCTTTTAATATACTGTTGAATTCTATTTGCTAGTATCTGGTTAAGAATTTTTGCAGCCATGTTCATCAGGGATATTGGCCTGTAACCCTCCTTTTTAGTGGGGTCTTTGTCTGTTTTGGGAATCAAGGTAATACTGGCTTCATGGAATGAGTCTGGAAGCTGTTCCATTTCTACTTTTTGAAACAGCTTGAGAACAATAGATATTAACTCTGCTTTAAATGTGTGGTCGAATTCCCCTGGGAAGCCATCTGGCCCAGGACTCTTATCTGTTGGGATATTTTTGATAACTGAATCAATTTCTTTGCTGGTTATGGGCCTGTTAAAATTTTCTGTTTCTTCCTGTTTGAGTTTTGGTAGTATATGGGTGTCTAGGAATTTGTCCATTTCTTCCAGATTTTCCAGTTTGTTGGCATTTATTTTTTCATAGTATTCTCTAATAATTGTTTGTATTTCTGTGGTGTTGGTTGTGATATCCCCTATTCCACTCATGATTTTATCCATTTGGGGTCTCTCTCTCTCTCTCTCTCTCTCTGATATAGAGGAAGGGGAATTCTCTTGCACTGTTGGTGGGAATGCAAACTGGTGTAGCCACTCTGGAAAACACTGTGGAGTTTCCTCAAAAAATTATAAATAGAAATACCCTATGACCCAGCAATAGTACTACTAGGAATTTATCCAAAGGATACAGGAGTGTTGATTCATAGGGGCTCATGTACCCCAATGTTTATAGCAGCACTTTCAACAATAGCCAAATCATGGAAAGAGACAAATGTCCATCAACTGATGAATGGATAAAGAAGATACGTATATATATGTATATATACACACACACATACACATATGTGTATACGCACACACACACACACACACACAATAGAATACTACTTGGCATTGAGAAAGAATGAAATCTTCCCATTTGCAACAATGTGGATGTAATTGGAGAGTATTATGCTAAGTGAAATAAGTCAGAGAAAGACAAATATCATACGTTTTCACTCAAATGTGAAATTGAGAAACTTAACATAAGACTATGCGGGCAGGGAAGGGGAAAAATAGTTTCAAACAGAGAGGGAGGCAAACCATAGAGACTCTTAAATACAGAGAACAAGCTGAGGGTTGATGGGGTAGGGTGTGGGGGGAAGGAGATATTGGGTGTTGGGCACTGGAGAAGGCACTTGTTGGGATGAGCACTGGGTGTTGTATGTTAGCAATCAATCATGGGAATCTACTCCCGAAGCCAAGAGCACACTATATATACTATATGTTAGCTAACTTGACAATAAATTATATTTTAAAAAATAGACACTTAAATCAGAACAGGATAGAAAGCCCAGAAATAAAACCATGCTTACATGATCAATTAACCTATATCAAAAGAGGCAAGAATATAATAGGGAAAAGACAGTCTTTTCAACAGGCAACACTGGGAAAATTGGACAGCTATATGCGAAAGAATGAAACTGGACCCCTTTCTAACAATATACACAAAAATAAGCTCAAAATAGATTAAAAACCTAAATATGAGACCTGTAACCATAAACTCCTAGGAAAAAATATAGGCAATAATCTCTTTGACATTGACCTTAGCAACATTCTTCTAGATGTATCTCCTCATGCAAGAGAAATAAAAACAAAAATAAACTCTTGAGTATACACACACACACACATTTTGCAGTGAAGGAAACATCCATAAAATGAAAAGGCAATCTAATGAACGTGAGAAGATGTTTAAAAATGCTACATCCCATTGGGGTTAATATACAAGACATAGAAAGAATTTATACAACTCAGTACCAAATAATAGTAATTTAATTAAAAATGGGTAGAAGGCCTGAATAGGTATTTTTTTGAAAAAGACATATAGATGGCCAACAGAAACATAAAAAGATGCTCAACATCACTAACCATCATGAAAATTCCAATCAAAATCACAATAAGATATTACTTTATACCTGTCAGGGTGTCTAGACTCAAAAAGAAGCAACAAGTATTGGCATGAATTAGAAGGGAACGCTCATGAACTGTTGGCAGGAATGTAAATTGGTAAAGCCATTGTGGAAAACAGTATGGATGCTCCTCAAAAATTAAAAAACAAAAATACCATATGATCCAGTAATTCCATTACTGGGAATTTAATGAAAGAAAACAAACAAAAAGCAGTAATTCAAAAAGATGTATGCACCTCTATGTTTATTGCAGCATTATTTACAATAACCAAGATATGAGAACAACCCAAGTGTTCATCAGTAGATAAATGGATAAAAAGTATACACACACACACACACACACACACACACACACACACACACTGGAATATGAGTCATAATAAAGAATGGTATCTTGACATTTGCAACAACATGGATGGACCTAGAGTGTATTTTGCTAAGTGAAATAAATCAGAAAGGGAGAAATACCATATGATTATGTTTATATACGGAGATCTTTAGGTTTTATATATAAACAAATGTATAAAATCAGAAACAAGCCCATAAATACTTGGAATAAACTAGTTGTGAGGGGGGAGGAGACTGGGGAGATGAGCAAAGTGGGCTAATGGGAGTGATAGTTACAAATATCCAGTTATGAAATGTCTAAGTCACAATGATGTGAGATAAGGTACAAAAGAGGGAATATTGTGATAATGTTGCATGGTGACAGATGTTAGCCACACTTTGTGGTGAGCACAGCATAACATACAGAGTTGTCAAATGCCTATGTTTTACCATGAAAGTAATGTAACATTGTAGGTCTACTACAAAAAAATTAAAACTCAGAGAAATAGACCAATGGAACACAGCTGAATGTCCAGTTATAAACTTATGTAAAGATTGTCAACTGATATTTGATAAGGGAGTTGAGAATACTTGATAGAGAGAATATAGTCTCTATCACCAATAAATGGTAATCATAAAATTGTATGTTCATATGTAAAACAAATATAACTAGACACCTATATTTTACCACTCATGAAGATTAAATAAAAAATAGGTTGAAGACTTAAACTTAAGACCTGAAACCATAAAACTCCTAGAAGAAAACACGGAAAGAAAGCTTCTTGACATGGGTCTTGGTGTGAGTTTTTAGATAGGACACCTAAAGCACAAGCAACAAAATAAAAAACAGTCAAGTGATACTATATGAAATTAAAAAGCTTTGGCACCAGAAAAAAAAAATCAAAGTGAAAAGACAACTTACAGAATGGAGTAAAATATTTGCAATTCATATTTCTTCTAAGGGTTTAATATACAAAATATATGAAGAACTCATACGTTCAATAGCAAAAATGAAAATAATCCACTTAAAAATGGGCAGAAGACCTTTCTGACATTTCTCCGAAGAAGATATATGAAAGATACCTGAAAAGATTCTTAACATCACTAGTCATTAGGGAAATGCAAATCAAAACCACAATGAGATATCAAGTCTTACCTGTCGAAAAGACAAGGGATGAGGAGTTAAAATGGTGGAGAAGTAGGGAGACCCTGAGCTTCCCTTGTCTTCAAACATAGCTGTATTGAGGTCAGATGACTTGGAACACTCAGGAAATAGATCTGCAGAGCATCAGAAGGGTCTCCACAGCTGGAAGGAGACAGCTTGGTAGATGTGAGGTATGTGGCTGTGTATTGGGGGAGAGAAAACAGTGAAGCTGCAGAAAGGAGAGAACCCTTTGGGTTGAGAGACAAAACACAGACAAAAAGAATGGGGATGAGAAAGTGTGGCATCAAGTTAGCACAAGGGGAAAACCACTCTGAACCATGGACTGGGGAGCAAGAAGTACTGAGTGTCTCAGTTCTTTCTTGCAAACAGTTTTTGGAGCTCCAATTCTGAGGTTTTGGAAGTGAATGAGTTTCTTAGTTCTCTTTTGCAAATAGCTTTTGGAGCTAAAGCTCCAAAGTTTTGGAAGTGAGGGACTTTGTTTGGAGCAGAGTTATGGCAAATGCTCCTGGGGAGGAGGCAGATGGCCCCAGAGCACACAGTGTGGTGTGGACATCCCCAGGGTACACTGAGAGAGAACAGTCCTCTTCCTGGAGTACTTTTTGAAGAGGGTTTATGGCATCTCTAAGGTCAAAAGACCCTGCAAGTGCCAGCCAAAGGCCTTTCATCAGGGTGGAGAGGCTTCTACTCTGGAGGAGCGGAGCAGGTCTGCACCATGCTAGGCTCTTTACGACATTGGGTTTTGAACCCCACCTGTGGGTCAAGGAGAAGGCCCAGTATAGTTGTGGTGCAGGGTAAGCTGACTGCCCTTGCTATTTATGGTAGCTATTTATGATAACCCTGAAAAAAGCAGGGGTTGAGATCCCTGACCCGGCCCAAGAGATTGGGTGGTGCCATTTCCCCCACAACATCCACACAGTGGGACTTCAGAGAGCAACACAGCAGCCCCCAGTGGAGGCAGGACTTGCTTATAGCAACCTTTACAACAACGTAGCTTGGCAACTGCTTATTTACTGGGGCAAGACTGACTCAGCACAGCCACCAACTCCCAAGGCACCAACAGACAACTCTTTTTTTTCCTCCTTCCTTATTTCTTTTGGAATCAGGTTCATAGTTTCTGATTTTTTTTGTCATTTTGTTTCATATTTTTTTTTAATTTGGCTTTTTTTCTTTTCTTTTTTCCTTCTTTTCTCTTCTTTTTCTTTAAAATCCGCCTTATAGTTTTTTATTCTCTGTTTAATTTGTTGTTGTTGTTGTTGTTCCCTTTCCCTTTCTCTTCATATGGGATCAGGCTCTCCCCCCCGCTTTTTCCCCAGGGTTAACACAATAGTCCAAATCTTTTGGGATGCAGCAAAGGCAGTCCTAATAGGAAAGTATATTGTAATTCAGGCATATCTCAAGAAGCAAGAAAGATCCCAAATATGCAACCTAACATTACACACAAAAGAGCTAGAAAAGGAGCAGCAAATAAACCCAAAGCCAACAGAAGAAGAGAAATAATATAGATTAGAGCAGAAATAAATGATATAGAAACAACAGCAACAACAACAAAAATCAGTAGAACAGATCAATGAAACTAAAAGCAGTTTTATTTAAATAAACAAAATTCATAAATACCTAGCCAGACTTCTGAAAAAGAGAGAAGACCCAAATAAATAAAATCATGAACAAAAGAGATCACAACCAACACCACAGAAATATGAATTGTAAGGTAATATTATGAAAAATTTGAAAAATTATATACCAACAAACTGGACAATCTAAAAGAAATGGACAAATTCCTAAGTACTCACACACTACAAAAACTCAAACAAGATGAAATAGGAAATTTGAACAGACCCATAACCAGCAAAGAAATTGAATCAGTTATCAAAAATTTGCCAGGGGGACCTGGGTGGCTCAGTCAGTGAAGGGCCTGACTTTGGCTCAGGTGATGATCTCGTGGTCTGTGAGTTCGAGCCCCACATCAGCCTCTGTGCCGACACCTCAGAGCTTGGAGCCTGCTTCAGATTCTGTGTCTCCCTCTCTTTCTCTCCCCCCTTCCCAGTTCATACTCTGTCTCTCTTTCTCAAAAATAAACAAACATTAAAAAAAATATCTTCCAACAACCTAGAATCCTGGGCCAGATGTCTTCACAGGGGGAATTCTACCAGACATTTTTAATAGAGTTAATACCTAGTCTTCTCAACCTGTTTCAAAAATTAAAAATTAAAAGAAAGCATCCAAACTCATTCTGTGAAGCCAGCGTTACCTTGATTCCCAAACCATACAGAAAACCCACTAAAAAAGGAGAATTACAGACCAATATCCCTGATGAACATGGATGCAAAAATTCTCAACAAGATACTAGAATTCAATACATTAAGGGAATTGTTCACCATGATCAAGAGTGATTTATTTCTGGGCTGTGTGGTTGGTTCAATATTTGCAAACAATCAACATTATACACCACATTACTAAAAGGGTAAGAACCACATGATTCTTTCAATAGATGTAGAAAAAGCATTTGACAAAATACAGCATTGTTTCTTGATAAAACGCTCGAGAAAGTAGGGATAGAAGGAATATCCCTTAACATCATAGAAGCCATTGATGAAAGGCCCACAGCTAATATCATCCTCAATGGGGACAAAATGACAGCTTTCCACCCGAGATCAGGAACACGACAGGGATGTCCAGTTTCACCACTGTTGTTCAATATAGTGTTGGAAGTCCTAGTCTCACTAATCAGAGAATATAAGTAAGTAAGTAAATAAATAAATAGATAGCAGCCAAACCAGCAAGGAAGAAGTCAAACTTTCACTTTTTGCAGATGATAGGATACTCTACATGGAAAATCTGAAAGACTCCACCAAAAAACTGCTAGCACTGATATGTCAATTCAGCAAAGTCACAGGATATAAGATCAATGTACAGAAAATGGTTGTACTGCTGTACAGCAATAATGAAGCAGCAGAAAGAGAAGTCAAGGGATTGATCTCATTTGCAATTTCACTGAAAACCCTAAGATACCTAGGAATAAACCTAACCAAAGAGGTAAACGATCTGTATGCTGAAAACTATAAAAATGTTTGAAAGAAACGGAGAAAGACATAAAGAAATGGAAAAACATTCCATGCTCATGGATTGGAAGAACAAATATTGTTAAAATCTCTATACAACCCAAAACAATCTCTATATTCAATGAAATCTCTATCAAAATAATGCCAGCATTCTTCACAGAGCTAGAACAATCCTAAAATTCATATAGAACCAGTAAACACCCTGAATAGCCAAAGCAATATTGAAAAAGAAAAGCAAAGCTGGAGGCATCACAAAGTTGTACTCATCAAGAGTGTAAGGTACTGGCACAAAAACAGACACATAGATCATTGGGACAGAATAGAAAACCCAGAAATGGACCCACAAACCTATGGTCCACTAATCTTTGACAAAGCAGGCAAGAGTATCCAATGGAAAAAAGCAAATGAAAAGCAAAAACCTTTTCAGTAAATGGTGTTGGGAAAACTGGATAGTGACATGCAGAAGAATGAAACTAGACCACTTTCTTACACCACACACAAAAATAAACTGAAAAGGGATGAAAGACCTAAATGTAAGACAGGAAGTCATCAAAATCCTAGACGAGAACACAAGCAACCATCTCTTTGATCTTGGCCATATCAGCTTCTACTAGATATGTCTCCAGAAGCAAGGGAAATGAGCAAAAATGAACTACTGGGATAACTACCTTATCAAGGCAAAAAGCTTCTGCATAGTGAAGGAAACAATCAGCAAAACTAAAAGGCAACTGACAGAATGGGAAAAGATATTTGCAAATGACAAATTGTATAAAGGCTTAGTATCCAAAATCTACAAAGAACTTACCAAACTCGATGCCTAAAAAACAAATAATCCAGTTCCGAAATGGACTGAAGACATGAATAAGACAATTTTCCAAAGAAGACATCCAGACGGCCAGCAGATACGTGAAAAAATGCTCAACATCACTCATCATCAGGGAAGTACAAATCAAAACCACAATGAGACACCACCTCACACCTGTCAGAATGGCTAAAATCAACAACTTGAGCAACAACAGATGTTTGTGAGGATGCAGAGAAAGGGGAACCCTCTTGCACGGTTGGTGGGAATGCAGACCGGTACAATTCTTATTTATATTGTAACTACAAGTTTGTACCTTTTGATGACCTTCCACTCTTGAAACCAATACTACACTGTATGTTAACTAACTTGAATTTAAATAAACACATACATACATACATAAATGACAAGAGATATCAAATGCTAGCAAGGATATGAAGACAATAAAACCTCTGTGTTCTGATGGCGGGATTGTACACTTCTACAGACACTGTGGAAAACAATATGGGGACTCCTTAAGAAGTTAAAAATGAAACTAGCACATCATCCAGCATTTCTACTTCCAGAAATATATCCAAAGGAAAACAAAACACTAACTCAAAAAAAAAAACAAAACAAAAATCTGGTACCATTGTATTCACAGCAGTGGTTATTTACAACAGCCAACACATGGAAACAACTTGAATGTTGTTCATTGATAGATGAGTGGATAAAGAAGTTGTGGCATACATGCATACACATATATATATGTGTGTGTGTGTGTGTGTGTTTGTATACACACACACACACACACACACACACACACAGGAATATTATTCAGCCATAAGAAAAACAAGGAAATCCTACTATCTGTGACACCATGGATGATCCTTGAAGGCATTATGCTAAGTGAAATAAGTCATACCAAAAAGACGAATAGTATATGATCTCATTTATATGTGGAATCTTAAAATAACTTAGAAATAATAGAAAAAGAGATCAAATTGTGGTTTACAGAGAGGTAGGAAAGGGCTGGGGGAATTGGAAGAAGGTCATCAAAAAGTACAAACTTGTAGTTACAATATAATTAATAAATCCATGATGCACATGAGGACTTTAGTTAACAGTGCTGTATGTATATATTGTTAGAGTAAATCTTAAGAATTCTCGTAAAAAGGATTTTTTTTGCTTTCTCTTTTTATTATATTTATATGACATGATGGATGCTACCTAAACAATAATCATTTCACAATATATGTAAACTAAACTTTTATACTGTACACCTTAAACTTATGTAGTGATGTATGTCAATTGTATCTCAATAAAGTTGGATTAAAAGAAAAAGAATAGAAACAGGAAGACAAGGTAAATTTCAGTAATTCAAGTGTGGGATATTGAATGTTTGAACTAAGAGGAGAATGCAAAGGATGAATGGAATAAAAAAGTCCATCCTTCATACTAGGGAAAATGGTTCTTGTCACTGACATCTTTTCTTCCTTTCCTCCTTCTCCTCCTCCTCCTCCTCCTCCTCCTCCTCCTCCTTCTCCTTCTCCTTCTTCCTTCAGTCCAGTAATTAAACACTTATTATATGCTAGGCACTGTGCTAAACCCTTCCACATATTATTTTTTGATTTATTTATCAACTGTAGGTCTTTATTTTTACATGTACTGTTTAGATGAATAAACCAAATCTTTGAGAGAAGTGCCTAGCCCAAGCCCCCCAGAGCAGAGTCTGCTTGACCCTGAAATCCTAAGTGCACAACTATTAAAACAAACACCCTATATTATCATGGGGGTGTGTAGTCAATCTTTGATTATTCCTATCTTCTGTTTTATTTTTACATGTTTGTTTAAATTTAAAACTAAAATATGCACATTAAAAAAATCCTCAAGTACTATGAATGTTCATGGACTACAAGACAGATATCCTATTCACCACTATGACCCACCCCCAGCCAATTTCTATCCCCTCTGTGGAAGGAACTGATAATTAGTTTATAGTGTTTTTTTTCATTGGTGAAGGCAATCTTTCTCCCTTAAGAATTTACACTGCTTTGAATTCATCTTGACATATAAGTGGGATCTTGCCTTCTCATTCTCCTCGGTGTGGGTAGAGGAGGATGGAGGAGAGAACAGGGTACTCAAAAAATATGGCCTATGTAGTAGCATAAATATTCTTTCATGTTTTTATAAAGCTGTCTCTTTACTTCTCAAATTTAAGAAATAAAAAAAACCAGATCCACCCTGTACGTTTACTTCAATTCAACAAATGCTTATTGAGAACCTACAGTATTTCATGCACTGATGTTATAAACACATATAACAAGGCACCTATCTTTAAGATGTTCATAGTCTAGTAAGGGAGACAAACATACAAAGCAATGAATATATGGAGTAGACACATGCAATAAAAGTCACCTGAAACCAGATAAATTGTATTATAGTTATTTATTGCTACATAACAAACCACCTCAAAACTCAGTGGCTTTAAACAATTTATCATTCTCTCTCATGCTTTTACAATTTGACTGCACTCAGTTGGTACTTCTTTGTTGGAGTCTTTTATTTGATTTCAGACAGATAACAGCTGCATCTGAGGTCATCTGCAGAACTAGGCTGGTTATCAAAGATGGCTTCCTCACTCACATGCCTCATCCCTCAGTGCCCTTCTTGGTTATTATATCTGTGTCCACCAGAGTAGCCTGGACTTTATATGCTGGTTCAAAACTGTGACAGGGAGGAAGTTGAACTGCCAGGCTAGTTTGGGTTATAAGATGTTATAAGAATTATAACATCATTTGTGCTGTGTTCTATTGGTCAAAATAGTCAAAGGGCCTGACCAGATTCAAGGGAGTAGACAAATAGATTATACCTTTTTAAAAATTTGATTTTTTTTAACATTTATTCACCTTTGAGAGACAGAGGGAGAGAAAGTGAGCAGAGGAGGGGCAGAGAGAGAAGGAGACATAGATTCCAAAGCAGGCTCCAGGCTCTGAGGTGTCAGCACAAAGCCCGACACGGGGCTCGAACCCACAAACTGTGAGATTATGACCTGAGCCAACGTCAGACATTTAACCAACTGAGCCACCCAGGTGGCCCTAGATTTCACCTTTTGATGGGGGATTGACAATGACAATGTTCAAATACAGAATTGCTATTGGTGGTAGATATTGTCAAAGCTTCTCTGTGAAATACAATCTCTCACAAGCAGTAAAGGAATTGGAATAATAAGGTGTTTTGGGAAGAGACAGTATCATGGGAAAGGCAAAGTTGAATCAAGTTTTTAAAAATAAATCAAAATTTCATAGGTACATAGAGTATTAAATTGCATGCTGAGTGCTAGGGAGAGTTTAAAGGCATATATATTAAGGCAGAAGATTATAAAATATAAGGTCAGGTCTTTGACAAATGGGTCTGGAGACTTGGACATGGATCGAATAGTGAAAGATCCTGTCACCTATATTCAAGTGATAAAAATATTCTTTGAAGGGTTCCAAACAAATGAACAGTAGTGTTAGATTTTCTCTCAAGGAAGCTCCTAATAGCAGTAGTGTAAATTAAGAGAGAGATAGAGACAGAGACAGAGAGAGAGAGAGAGAGAGAGAGAGAGGAGAGAGGAGAGAGGAGAGTCAGATAAACCAATAGAGTGTTATTTCACCAAAGGGCAAATGCCTACATTGGATTTGAATTCAGTCTATCTGGGTTTGAACCCTGGCACCAACATTTACTAACTTTGTGAGACTGTGCAGGTTACTTGGCCTCTCTGTGCTTCATTATCTTCATCCGAAAAGTAGACTAATATACAAAGGGTGGTTAGCATTACATAGGCTAATCTACATGAAGCATTTAGAACAGTGTCTGGTGTATAGAAAACATATTTTATGGAATTCTCCTGAAGTTACATTTCACCAGCCTCTTGCAGCAGGAGCTCATCTTGTACCTACCACAATATCTCATTTAATATCTTTAAAAAAATTTTTTTACATGTTTATTATTTTTGAGAGAGACAGAGCAAGAGAGAGAGAGAGAGAGAGAAAGCGCACAAGCAGGGGAGGAGCAGAGAGAGAGAGGGAGACACAGAAACGAAAGCAGGCTCCAGGCTCTGAGCTGTCAGCACAGAGCCTAATGTGGGGCTTGAACTCACGAACCGTGAGATCATGACCTGAGCTGAAGTCAGATGCTTAACCGACTGAAACACCCAGGCGCCCCTCATTTAATATCTTAACAAAGCAATGAGATAGATACCATTATCAGCCCCTTTGACAGATGAGGACACTGAGATATAGAGGACTATGTAACTTTCCCAAGGTCAGTCAACTGCAACACGGACCAAATTTAGCAAAGAGAATGAAATCAGAAAAATGTCAAAGCAGAATCAATTTTCCATTTTAGATTCTATGTTAACAAAAAAAAAAATAAAAATAAAAATGTATATTCCTACTTAGAGTACCAAAAGAGTTATCTTCAATGATGATGATTGTTATTTTTAAGAACATCGTCTCTCAACCAATTATTTTAATTTTTGCCTAAGTAGAAGGCCTACCAGTTGCTAAAATTAAATTTATTAAAAACTACAAGTCACCATTTTCTTAGACCAATTAGACTTTTTATCTGTCAGCAGGAAAATAGCTGACAAGTTAACTTGCAGGAAGTGTCAAAGCTCAAGCTCGCCTTTTGTTAGCAGCCCTACGAAACACTTCTATGATTTGGCCTAGTAGCTTCTTGCATTCAACTCACTCTGATATACAGACAAGTAACTCACCCAAAATATACAGCATGGATTGTATGCATCAGAAATTGCAACCTGAATACAAAAGTAATAGGAGACTTGGACTTCCTTCAAAGTGATAAATTATTATTTCTTATTTCCCTGTTTCTTCAATGATAATTTTGTGTCTTCCATAATACATAAGACACTTTGGTGAGAACAGAAATAAAGCTTCAGGAGACCTCTCTAGTTAAAAAAAAAAAAAAAAATTAAAAAGAACAAGAAAAAAAAAAAACAGATCTGGGCCAACAACTAGCATCCATGGAGTAAACACTTCTTTCTCTTTGAGACATGTTTTGTGGGACAAATTGAAATGACATAGTCAAAAACCTTTCTTGCTCACAACAGGGAGCTCTTGGCTATAGGGAGAATTCTGGTGAACTCCTTGGGCAGGCACTGTTTGAACACTTCCCTTAAATGCCTGGTTGCTTCTCCGTGTATTCATGCTCATTATCCATTGGAGAAGGAATCTGTGGGAAACTTGTTGCATTCTTTTCACTCAGACTCCAACTAACTGTTTCATGGGCTCTTTTATTGATCGATATTGCACCCATATGAGTTAGCTGGAAGGTTGATTTTCATTCAAAACAGCCTGGAAACCACGGGAATCACATTGGCTAAAACTCTTCTCTTGACTGGAAGGGAAAAAAAAAAACTGTCTATTTCATTCTCTCCTTTTTCCTCTGGTTTTATTCTAACCAGATGGATTCAGTAACCGGAACTCCAAAAACTATAAAGTAAAATTATGCCTTTCTTCATGATGGGAAGTTCATTGCCAATACATGGAGGACGAGGCATTCTTTAGCTCTAATATTTGGGGTTCTAACTGGCCCCTTGGGAGAGAGCAGCCTTGTCTTCAACAGCAGCTACTTCTTGAGCAATTGGAGGGCAAGATGCAGGATGAAATGCCAAAGGCTTTTCTTGGCCACGTTTCTTTTCTTTAAAAAGCTTGTTTTTCTATAAATGAGTCATGCAGGCCAAAAAAAGGAAACAGTTCTCCTCCTTTCCTGAAGTCAGGAAAATTGAATCACTTTAGGATTACTTAAAATTATTATCATCACTTCTAGGGCCACTCAAACCATGAACCTGTATTTTTAGCAGCGTAATTGAATTCTCGGTTTTACTCTATTTTACATTGTGTTTTTCAAGTCATGCATAATGTTGGGATCTGTTTCTTAGAGGTTGGGGCAGCGCATATGGTGGAGTCTGTAACAAAAAGAGCCACAGAACAGATACCAAAACTAATTTGACTGCAATTCAGGGTGATGTTTTAAGCAGTGCTAAATATATTGGTTGTGTTTCCCACAAACAGGTTGAATGTCATCTTATGAAAGGTGAAATTACCTGTATTGATGCAAAACATACCAAAGCATGGTCTAGATCCAGGGCAGGGGAAGGAATTGGCAGGAAAAAAAAAGGCCAGGGAGATAAGGTCTTATGTGACTATGCCTCAATTCAGACAGATTACTGATGGAAAATTGAAGAGGTCATTGGAAATCAAAGCAGAAACCAGCTATCCATATCAAGTGAAGTTTAAATAAGGAGGCTGCACACCTGATGGGCCAGGTTCACTTCTATAACACACTCTGTGGAGACAATAAGACTTTCAAACCCCAGTGTAGATTTGGGAGCTTTCACCAGATAGCTCATTGTCCCTGGGCCTGAAGTGGCTAAACATGCAAATAGTCCGTGCAGGCAAGAAGTGATAGACACAGACATCTAATTTTTCTACAAGATTATAATGAAAACTCTGGCAACATACAGATTAGGGCACTGTTAACAACCCCTAGATTTAATGTTGGTAGATACATTTGGATCAAGAGACTGGTTTCAGAGCCAAAAGTGTATCTTTTTTTGCTTTTCTAATTAATTCCAGTCTGACATTCTGTTGAGCAGAAATCAAAGCAGAAACATTTTAATTATTTTGCCTAGGCTTTTGGTCAAACATTGTCAATTTTTGTAACTGGTTTTAAGAGACCTACTCTAAAAGCAAACTTTGAGAACTTAGTTGGAAATCCTTACAGAGACCCAGTATGTGTAAGAATGAGGAGGTGCTTCTGATGCATGGTGCTTTATATTGGAAAGTGCATCCTTTGCAATAAAGCTGTCTGCTTAAGTCAGGAGGAGCTGAAAACATGAGGCCAGTCAGAGACCCCATCAAGTCCTGTAAATCACTGGAGTCAAGCACTCAGCCAGCTTATTCTCACAGCTTTGTAAGTAACTTAGCTTCTGATGTGGGATGAGCCCCAAAAGCTAGGTCTCCTGTGACCAGTCTATGTGGGTAGGGTAGCAGAGTGTCTTAAGATATTCCCTAATAGAGAGCTGAAAGAAAGTCAACACAAGTGCAAGGGGGCATTGAAAATACTTTTTCTGTCAGTGGAAGCCTCTAATTGTCTCTTGGAAAACAACAGTTTCATGATGAGCAGTCTGGGGTGTAGTTCCTAGAAATGGATTGGGGGGGGGGGCTTCTTTGGAAGCACAGGCTTTAAAATAAAGGTAAAGAGAAGAGTTCCAGTCCAAGATGGTGATGCAGGAAGACTGTGAACTCACCTCCTCCATGAATGGTTACCAAATCTGTAACCATTTATAGAGCAATTCCTCATAAAAAAGAACTGAGGGCTGATGAAACAGCTTCTGCACAATAATAGATAGAGAAACCACATAGAGAATGAAAAGAGAGACAGAGATGGTGGGAAAGTCCCACCCCCAATGGTGCAAACTGCAGTGGAGAGGGATAGTACTGGAGTACTGTGAGCAGATTCATCTGCCCAGGGGCACATAAAAACAGCTGTGTTTAAAAAACAAAACAAAACAAAACAACTAATGTGTAAAAGATCCATCCTTAGGGCTCCAACAAATAGCAAGTGAGCTGCTAGAACTCTCTGCAGGTTGCAGGGACTGGCAAGCACCATGATTTATAGTCTTTCTCCATACTGACAGTATAGATAGAATCAGAGTTCTGTGTATCATAGCTGGTCTGACCCCTCAATGAGTCTGGGCCCCTAGCTCACACCAGCCCCATTTAGTGCAAGGTGGTCTCAGCATGGCACATATTGGGATACCTCTGGTAAGCACTTACCACAGCTCCAGCCATCACAACAAGATGACATAGGTAGAAAGCACCCCAGAACACTCAAGGATAGCGCCATTCTGGATCCAGACAACTTGGTAAGGCATCCCAGTACAGAGCACTCAGACCCTCAGGCTCATACCTCCTTCAGCTCTATCTACCCTACCAATGTGTCCCCTACATAGAATACCCCAGGAACCCCCAGCCCATGCTTCCCATGATTTCAGCCATGCTTCCAGGGTATTTCCAGTGTACAGCACTTTGAGACCCCTAGCTCACAGCCCACCTTGGCTCCAGCTGCCTAGCAGGGGACCCCCTATGTGGAGTGTGCTGGGAAACCCTGGCCCACACCACCCTTGCCTCCAATAACTCCCACAAGGCAACCCCTGTGCTTAGCATGCCTGGACGTTCCAGCTTGCACCCATTTCAGCTTGAGCTGTCCTACCTGGGTTCCCCTTGTGCAGGACATATAGAGATACACAGGATCATGCCCTATCTTGGCTCCAGTCATCCAACCAGGATGCTCTTTACAAAGAACACATTGGGACACCCTAGCTAGCAGGTACACTACCAAGATGGCCTCTATTTGAAGAACCCTGGGCATCCCAGCTTGCTCCTACTTGGACCTTAGCTATCCTGCCAGAGTTTCCTCTGTAAAAAGAGCCCCAAAACCATGGTGGCCTATGCCCATTTCAGATCCAACCATCCCACCAGGGAGGCCTCAGCATGAAGTGCCTTCATGACCTCCTGCCCACACCAAACAGCTCTAGCCAGGCAGAATCACTAAGTACACTTAGTATACACATGGGATGACCATACACAAGACCATTACCTCAAGTTTAGGAGAAGTAGTTGTTCTGCCTAATTCATAGAAACAAGTACAGAAAGTCAAGCAAAATGGGGAGACAGAAAATATGTTCCAAAGAACAAGACAAAACCTCAGAAAAAGAACTAAATGAAATATGGATATGCAATATGCCTCATAAAGAGTTTAAAGTAATGATCATAAAGATGCTCAGTGGACTAGAGAGAGAAGTGGAAGAATTCAGTGAGAACTTCAACAAAGAGAAAAATACTAACAAGAACCAGTAATAGTTAAAGAAAAAAATAACTGTAATAAAAAATACACTAGAGACAATCAGCACTATATTAAAGGATACAGAATGGATGAGTGATCTGGGAAGACACCCAAGGGTGTAATGGAAAACACCCAAGCTGACCAGAAAAAAAAAAAATGAGGATAGTTGAAAGGATCTAGTGGACTACATCCAACAAAGTAACATTTGCATCATATGGTTCCCAGAAGAAGACAGACAGGAGTAGAAAACTCATTTAAGGAAATAATAGCTAAAAATATCTATACACTAGGGAAAGAAGCAGATATCTGGTTTTAAGAATCATAGAGAGTTTCAAACAAAATGAACTCAACGATGTCCACATGGAAACACATAATAATTAAAATATCAAAGTTTAAAGATAAAGTTAGAATTTTAACAGCAGGAAGAAAGTAGGAAAAAGTTGTACACACAGGAAACCTTCTAAGTCTATTAGCTGAATTTTCAGCACAAACTTTTCAGAACATAAGAGAGTGACATGATATATTCGAAAGAAAGAAAGAAAGAAAGAAAGCTACACTTAAGAATATTCTACCTGTAAAGATTATAATTCAGATTGAAAGGAGAAATAAAGAGTCCCAATAATAGCTAAAGGAGTTCATCAACACTAAAAAATTCTTACCAGAAATCTTAAAGGAACTCCTTTAAGTGGAAAAGAAAAGGTCATAATTAGAAGTAAGAAATTTTTAAGAAGATGTATGACAATATATACATAAAATGTGGAGGATGTAGTATAAATGTTCTTTCAGAATCTGTTTGACTTAAATAGCCATCAAATTAACATAGACTGCTGTATCTTTAGGATATTATATATGACCTCATGGTAACCACAAACTCAAATCTATAACAGATACAAAAAAATAAAGAGAAAGAAGGACAAAAATAACACTACAGAAAGTTAGCAACACAAGGAAAGAGAGCAAAAGAAGGACCAGACAACTACAAAACCAACCAGACAACAATTAACAAAGTAAGAGTAAGTTCTTACTTAACATTACTTTAAATGTAAATGAACAAAATACCCCAATCAAAAGACCTAGGGTAGTGAAATGTTAAGAACAACAACAAAAGACTCATCTATATACTTCCTATGAAAAATTCATTTCAGACATAAAGACACATAGAGACTGAAAGTGAAAGGATAGAAAAATATATACCATGTAAATAGAAGCAATAATAATAAGAAGAAGAAAAGAAAGAAAAGGAGAAGGAAAAGGAGGAGGAGGAGAATAAAGAGGAAGAAAGAAAAGAGAAAAAAAAAAAAAAAGAAAATCAGGTAGCAATACTTATACCAGAAAAAAATTTTAAAACAAAAACAAGAAACAAAGAAAAACATTACATAATTATCAAACAGTCAATCTGACAAGAGGATCTAACAATTGTAAATATTTATGTACCTAATATGAAAGCACCTAAATACATAAAACAAATGTTACCTGACTTAAAGGGAGAAATTGACTTTAACATCCTGTTTACATCAATGGATTCAGACAGAAAACTAATAAGGCAAGTGTCTTTGATGACACATTAGACCAGATAAACTTAACAGATATATACAGAACATTTTATCCAAAACAACAGAATACACATTCTTTTCAATGTATATTGAACACATGAAACATTCTCTAGGACAGACCACATTTTAGGCTACCAAACAAGTCTCAATACATTTAAGAAGATTGAAATCATATCATGCATCCTTTCTGAAAATAACAGTATCAAACTAAAAATCAATCACAAAAAAAAAAAAAACTGGAAAAAAATAGAAACATGGAAGCTAAACAACATGCTACTCAACTGGGAATTGGTCAATGACAATGAAAGAGGCAATAAAAAAAACCATGAAGATAAATGAAAATCAAAACAAAACAGTTTAATATTTGGGATGCAGTGAAAGCAGTTCTAAGAGGGAAATTCATAGCAATATAAGCATACCTTAGAAAAACAGGAAAAATCTCAAATAATCTAACCTATTTCCAAGAGAACTAGAAAAAGAAGAAGCCCAAGATGAGTTTAAAAAAATATTAAAGATTAAAAAAAGACACGAATAAAATAGAGACTTTTTACAAAGGCAAAATAAAGATCAATGAAGAAAAGAGTAGGGCTTTTTGAAAAGTTGAACAAAATTGATAATTCTTTAGCCAACTCATCAAGAAATAAAAAAACAGGGAAGACACAAATAAGTAAAATTAGAAATTAAAGCAGAGAAGGAAAAACCAGCACCACAAAAATACAAATGTTTATGAGAAAATACTATAAAATAACTTATGCCAATAATTTGACAACCTAGAAGAAATGGATAAATTCCTATTTGAAAGAAATAGAAAATCTGAACACACCAATTACTAGTAATGAAATTGAATCTGTCATTTTAAAAACTCCCAACAAGAAAAACAATCAAGACCAGACAAACTTACAGATAAATTCTACCAGATATTTGAAGAGTGGATACCTATTCTCTTCAAACTTTCCAAAAAATAGAAGAGAAAGAAAAGCTTCCAAATACATTTTTATACGGTCAGCTTTACTGATATCAAAACCAAAAGACACTATAGGCAGACATTCCTGATGAACCGAAGTGCAAAATTCTTCTAACAATATATTAACAAACCACATTCAACAATACATTAAAGAGATTATTCATGACAATCAACTATGATTCCTTTTGGTGATGCAAGGATGGTTTGATATTCACACATCAATGTGATATACCAAATTAACAAAAGGAAGGATAAAAATTCCATGATCATCTCAATAGATACAGAAAAAGCACTTGACAAAATTCAACATCCATTTACAGTAAAAACTCTCAACAAAGTAGGTTTAGAGGAAACATCTAACATCATTCACAATGTGAAAAAAATTAATTTCATTTAAGATCATGAACAAGGCAAGGATATCCACTCTGAACACCTTTATTCAACATAGTACTAGACGTCCTAGCCACAGCAATCAGACAACAAAAAGCAATAAAAGACATCCAAGTTGGTAAGGAAGATGTTAAACAGTATTTGCAGATGACAGGATGCTATACATAGAAGACGCTACACCAAAAAGACTACACCAAAAACTAATAGATGATATACACCAAAAACAGAAGAAATAAATGAATTCAGTAAAGTTGCAGGACACAAAAGTAATGCACAGAAATTGTTTGAGTTTCTATATACAAACAATGAAGTAGCAGAAAGAGAAATTAAGAAAACAATTACATTTACAGTTGTATCAACAAGAACAAAACACCTGGAATAACTTTAACTGAGGAGGTGAAAAACCTGTTCTCTGAAAACAATACAACACTGGTGAAAGAAATTGAAGAGGACACCAACAGTGGAAAGATATTCCATACTCATGGATTGGAAGAATTAATGTTGTTGAAATGCTCATGCTACCCAAAGCAATCTACAGATTAAAAATGCAATCCCTACCAAAATACTAAAAGTATTTTTCACAGAACTATAACACATAATCCTAAAATATTCATGGAACCACAAAAGACTGAATAGCTGCAGTAGTCTTGAGAAAAGAGAACAAAACAACAGGTATCACAATCCCAAATTTCAATATACAATACAAAGCTGTAGAAATCAAAACTATATGGTACTGGCACAAAAACAGACACAGAACAATGGAACAAAATAAAGAGCCCCAAAATAATCCATGCTAACATGGCCAATTAATCTACAATAAAGGAGGCAACAATATAAAACGGGGAAGAGATAGTCTTTTCAAAAAATGGTCCTGGGAAAACTATACTGCCATATGTGGAGGAATTAAACTGGAATACTTCCTTATATCATACACGAAAACAAATCCAAAATGGATGAAAGATCTAAATGTAAGACGTGAAATCGTAAAACTCCTAGAAGAAAATACAGGCAGTAATCTCTTTGACATTGACCTTAGCAACATTTTTCTAGATATGACTCCTCAGGCAAGAGCAACAAAAGCATAAATAAACCATTGAGACTACATAAAAATAAAAAGCTTCTGCACAGTGAAAGAAATCAACAAAATAAAAAGTCAGCCCACTGAATGGGAGAAGATACCTGAAATGATGTATCTGATAAGGGGCTAATATCCAAAATACATAGAGAATTTCTACAACTCAACATAAAAAAAAATTATTCAATTAAATATAGGGACCTGAATAGACATTTTTTGAAAGAAGACCTATAGATCAAAGCCAAAATGAGATATCACCTTATACCTGTCAGAATGGATAGAAACAAAAAGATAAGAAATGACAAGCATTCATGACAATGTTGAGGGGAAAAAAAAAAAACAACCCTTATGCACTGTTAGTGGGAATGTAAATTGGTTCAGTCACTGGTAAATAGTATGGAGGTTCCTTAAAAAAAAAAAAATTAAAGGGACACCTGAGCAGCTCAGTTGGTACTTTGATTTAGGCTCAGGTCATAATCTCATGGTTGTGAGATTAAGCCCTGCAACAGGCTTCTCACTGGGCATGGAACCTGCTTAAGATTCTCTTTCTTTCCTTTTGCCCCTCCCCCACTCATGCATGTGTGCTCTGTCTCAAAATAAACACACAAATAAATATAGAAATACCATATGATTCAGTAATTCCTTTACTGGGTGTTTACCCAAAGAAAACAAAAATACTAATTTGAAAAGATATATGTGCCCCTAATGTTAACTGGAGCACTATTTATGATAGCAAAGATATATATGGAAGCAACACTCATGTATATCAGTAGATGAATGGATAAAGATATCACACACACACACACACACACACACACACGCAATGGAATATTGCCCACCATAAAAAAGATTGTGGTCTCACCGTATGTGACAATATGGATGGACCTTGAAGGTATTACACTAAGGGAAAAAAGGAAAAGACAAATACTGTGTCATTTAACTCATATGTGGAATCTAAAAGCAACAAATGAATAACAAAAAGCAGAAATAGATTAATAAATATAGCAAATAGGTTAATGGTTGCCAGAGGGGAGGGGAATGGGACCATATACAAAATGGGTTAAGAGGAATCCGAGATAGAGGCTTCCAGATATGGAATAAATTATGGGGATTAAAGGTATAGCACAGGGAATATAGTCAGTGATACTGTAATAGCGTTGCATGGTGATAGATGGTAGCTACATTTGTGGTGGGCATAGCATATTGTATGGAGTTATTAAATCACCATGCTGTGTACCTGAAACTAATTTAACCCCATATGTCAACTATACTTCAATAAAATTTAAAAATTTAAATCAAACAAGGTGAAGAGGCCATGGCCTAAAAGCTATCAGTCATGACAAATGGCCTCTGTCACAAGAGACTAAAAGACTTGGCAACCATCAACACATGTATGTTTGAGATCACAAGAAACTTACACACACACACACACACACACACACACACACTTCCTGAACAATGTATTCATTTATTTAAAAGATATTTATTGGGCACTAATAATGAGCCTGGTTAAAGTAATGGTAACTATGAAAGATGCAGAGTAATCAAGGTCAAATTAAGACAAAATAATTCCTCATTTCTTAACGTTTGACTGAGAATCCCAGCCTATTCCTTATATTTGCTTCTTTAAAGAGAACCATGAATAAAATTTTAACTTTTCTACAAGTTTAGAACTTGAATTACATCTTTTACAGACAATATCACCACTACGTCAGTTACTTCAAGGAATATTCTTTGACTCCTTCCAAAATTAGTTATAATCTGGACAATTTAAATATAATTGTTCATTATCTTTTCAATAAAAGTATTTTCTTGAATTTCTCACTCTCCTCCCTCTCTTCCAACTCTGAACACAATTTTTTATAAAATGCTTTATTGAGTACCCTCTATATGCCTGGTGAAAATAGTTAAAACTATGTAAGATACAGAAGGAATCTAAACTCTAGAAAGAATGTCTCATTTCTGACATATTTACAATTCCTTCTTCTTTATATTCATAAAAATACTCCACAGATTATAGAATGCTTTAATACATCATATTATTATTTCTAAGGACTTAGTATGTATCAGACCCTGTCCTAATTATTTGTGTAAATTACTTCCCTAAAGCCAAATAACAACCCTTGAGGAGTTACTAATATTTCCCAATTTTCAAATGGAAATAAAAAATCTGAGATCCAGAAAAAGATTATAAAGGAACAAGACTTGAGGGCAGGGAAGCAAATCTCGCCTTCTTTTCAGTTTATTGCAGCTTCTAGGAAATTACTGATTTAAGATAAATCATGAAATTGATGCTTGCTCACTTGGGAGCTTTTCCAACACTAAGAGCTAAAGGAACCCTCATCTGGCTAAGAGCAAACTTTTATGAACATAAAGACAGGTATTGAAGATGAAAACCACTGCTTAACTATTGTGGTTGCCTGCCATTGGTTTCCTGAGCTCACCCAGAACATATTATTTCAATCACCCATTTAATGCCTACCATAGGATTACTTATTCATTAATACAGGGAGCCCATATAATCAAATATATTTAAGCCATAATCTTTTTGAGGTCAGAGACTATAACCAGATCCTAGCCACACAAACAGTGGGTGCTGATATCATTCATTCATACCTATATACATTCAACAAAAGAACCACCAAAATTTTCCTCACTGCTTTAACATTAAGTTCTTGTTTTGTTGTTGTCGTTGTTACTATTACTATTATTATGAGTTCTTATTTTGTACCAGAAAATCTCCTATATTTTAGGGATCTAGGGGTAAAGAAGACAAAATTCTCATTTCACAAGAGAATTCCAGGCAAGGGTAACAGCAAACCCAAAATCCTGAGTTGGAAATAAGCTTTGTGTGGACAAAACAAAACAGAAAGGTGAGTGTGGAAACAGGGAAATGAATTAGGAGGTAGTTGCAGTAATTACAGAGAAACTAGTTGGCTTTAATTATGGCAAGAGAGATGTTGAGATTTAGGCATATATTTTTCAGATCTAAAATCACCGTGATTGGCTGATAATTAGAGTGTAGAAGCTAGCCAGAAACTTTTGTCATTTGTTTGTAAGAGCAGGCTACGTGTGGAGTGGAGATAACCGAGTTTTCCGTGGGTCATGATAAGCAGAGATACCCATTAGAGTAGAAATGTCACGTGAACCATTGGATATATTAGTCTGGTGTCCAAAAGTAAACTCAGGGCTTGACTGTGCTACATGCTGAAGTCACAAAAATAAATAAGCATAATTTCTGATCTCAAGGTCCTCACAATGTTTTGGTTGGACATGATTTGGCTAATAGAAACTTAGCTCTTTTTTATTTCTTGAATAGTCCATTATCTTCGCAAGGACAGGGATGTTACTTCATCCATCTCTGAAACTCTATTCTTTACCACTTATTAGATTCTCATTATATTTGTGTTAAGTTGGGCTGAACATCATCAGGCCAAGCCGAGAAGCACTGGACTAATACATCAATAAATGCAAGAACAGAATACGCTTTAAAAGATGGATTCTGCTTCCATGAGCATAAACTTTAGATGAGGCCACAAAGTACTTTCTTGAAAACAGAAATTTGAAAGCACATATACTAGGTATCAAATGCATGTAAATAGAAATACTTAAAGGGTATGAGTAGAAACATATCTGAGTTTGGAGTGATCAAGGAAGCTGTTAGGGAGACATATACCTGGGTCCAAGCCTTGGGGGATATATGGGATTCAGAGGATTGATGATATGTTTTATAATAGCAGGTACCATCTTATATTCTTATAGAATCATCTATGTCAGATATTAATTTGAATCAAAATATGGAATCTTTTTGAGGTCTTTAAATATTGGTTAGATACCTAGAACTTAGCATGTATACAGACCAATTAAATAGAGGCTCTCCCCAGGGTCTATGCAACTAGAACTTAGAGTCCACCAACTATCCCTCTCAACTTTTATAGAAAAAGCCTCTAATGATGCAGTAGTTCAACTGATGGCTGCTAAAATGCCAGGATTCAAGAGGACTTGGAAAATTACCTCATACCCAAAGTGCTCTTCTATCACTTTTATCACCTGCCTCAGTGTAAGAAATGCCACCATTAAAGGATCATCCCTTTAAGCCAAGACAGCTCATTTGTCTTCCATTTAGGGTCTATATTCTAATGCATTTGGTGCTAATGCTTTCAGGGACCTAGGTTGATGGTGTGAAAATATCCAACATAAGATGGCTAAGTGGGGTCCCAAAAGTTGAGAGGGATGTTAAAAGAGATGGCAAGATAACTTACAAGCTCCACTGTGCTCTGGGATGATTTTCTAGTCCTTTCCTCACAGTTTTATAGACACATTTTTTCACAATCAGAGAAGAAATCTGTTTTTTAAAAAACACCATACAACTATCCAAGTAAGGTCCGCATTATATTTTAAGAAGAAAACATTTCTATCATTTCATTTGTTTTTTAAGATATTTGGGAAAATACTGAGAAACAAAGAATAGATTTATTTCTGTACCAGAAAAAGCTAAAGTGTCCCCAGACAGTGGCTAGCCATATCAGAATGCTGGATGTTCTTCTCTTTCCCTTGACTAAGATTCCTTATCCATTTTCCTGTCACTACCTGCCTTTTGCTTTCACATCTCCTCCCTAGAGTATTCAGCCATAATTTTTTAATATTCACTAAGGGAACTTGCTGACTCTGCTCTTCACACCTGAAATGTCAGAACTAAAGCAAGAGAGCTTTTGAATATGAAACTGGAAGCACATGATGAATCGAGTGTGGGCCACCTCTTGTCCCCTAAAGCCATCTATTGTACGTGTCTCACAGCTGCCACACTATTGATCAAGTTCTAGTTCTGTTCTGATGTCAAAATGTCTAGTTGGCTAATAGAGAGTTCACTCAAAAAGGATGAAAATTTGGGGATCTGGGAAGCTGAATGGAGAACTCCACCTAATAAGAAAATTGGAAAAATATCAGTTTCTGCTGGTTACTTTTCTTGGGGCTTGGCATATTCACAAAACATTTTAGCTGTACTAGATTACTTTACAGTAGCCTTCCCCCTTTCCCACCCATGGTGAAAACATTCCAAGAGCCCCAGTGGATGCCTGAAACCAAAGAGTAACAAACCCTATGTATCCCTTTTTTAAATTTCACCATTACATAGCTCTGATAAATTTTGATTTATAAATTAAGCATAATAAGAGATGAATAAAACAAAACAATTATAACAATATACTATAATAAACATTATGTGAATATGGTCTCTCTCAAAATACCTTACTGTACTGTATTCACTCTTATTCATGTAATAATGTGAGATGATAAAATGCCTACATGATGAAATGAAGTGAGATGAACGATGTAGGCTTTGTGACATAGCATTAGTTACTACTATTGACCTTCTGATGATATGTCAGAAGAAAGATTATCTGCTTCCTGACTGTGACTGATTGTGGGTATCATTGTTTAGGAGTACAGACCACTTTTGGTACAATTGATACAAATATCCCTTCCATTCTGTTCTGCAAAGATATCAAGAGTTTGTTATGTGAGTTCACTGTATTTGGGATTATAGTGTAGGCACCTTTTTTTATTGTAATGCAAGTTCTTGACTTAAGCTTTTGATTGCTGAGATATCTGCTTCAAAGTCAAATACACAGATTGTCAGCCATAGTGCTACATAAAGAGTGAGGCCATCCCCCTCTCATCTCCCTACTCCCCCAAACCTTTCCTTCCCCAGGAAAGTTTCCTTTTCTTTTAGTGCTCTCTGGTTGACTTATATAAATGACCACTTGGCTGCTTGTGTTTCCCTTCTTGTAATTTAATTCCCTCTCTTAAGTTTTAAATTCACCAATAAAGAGTGAACACATGAAATTCTATGTCTTCACCATTGACCTCAATAAAAGTAGACCCCCAGGCCTGTGCTCTCTATGCTCTCTTTTTCTCTCCTCCACCACCCCTATCCTCATATACTTGATGTGTGGCCTCAGGTGTGCCATGTATGCTTCCCAACATTCCCCGCCCCCAAATTTCCTGGTTATTGTGGAGGATATTATGCAATTATGATAAAAATCACAAGGGTCATTTTAGCCACAACATTGGTTCTGAAATGGGAAATGTCTTTGGAGAGTTTGCCATGAGCACAGGTAAGTGCCTCCAGGCATTTCTAGCCAGTAACATTACTATCAATAGGCCAAGACCAGAACAAAACAGAAATATAATCACTTTTTCCCCCCTTAGTACCCCGAAATTAATCCTTTCCAAATATTTGTCATACTGGTTTAGAGTGTTTATATGTTTGCATTCTTCACTAGACTAGAAATGTCCACAATGATAAGAAATGGGTTTTTCTTGCTTACCACTTTTACTTAGCAACAAATATAATAGCTAACATTCATTCAGTGAGACTTTTTCTTACTGGATGCATGGAATGCATGAATGAATGCCTCCACAACCACCAAATAAGTAAGGCCTCATGCCTATTCTAACAAAGCATCTAGCCTAGAGGAGCAGACAGTCCCTCATAAAGATATTCTGACATTTTAGAGGCATTTGCCCTTTTTCCATTTTGCAAGCTTTGAATTCAACTAAGAGATTCTTGTGTAACTCTATGGACTTCCTTAAATAGCAGGCTTTCTTGGTTTTAATGTTTGTCCTAGCCTAAAAATTACCTACTTTGGGGTGATGTCAGAAAGCTGACAGAATAGGAGGACTTAGATCCCCATTACCCACAGAGGTATCATGTTAACAAAATGTGAATCAAATCCATTTTATAAGAACTTTAAAAGCCAGTTAAGAGGCTGAAGCACCACAGGGTGAGCACAAAGTGAGCACAAAGACAAGAAGAGTCAGATCCAAGTGGGCAGGAAAGTATTTTGCATTTGCCCACCATAGTCCCTCCCCTTCTCTGGCAGTGTGATGTGATTAGATAAAATGCCCAATCTCCAGTCTTCCCCATGGCAGGGTAAGAAAGTAAAATATGCATCTACCATTCTGGCTTTTCAAGGGGCTTCCTAAGGAACTGGTTTCTGTTTCACCTAATCTGGAGCACTGAAGGAAATGATGTTATAATTTGGATGCCAGACTGGGGACCTCAGGGAACAAAGGCAAACACTACCACTTGTTAGAGCACTGTTAGAAAGACTGCAATACAACAGACAGTTACCAGAGGTAAAGAAGGTATTACAGGTTCTTTAAAAGAAATGGAGAAACTACTTCAACTGGAAATTACACACACAGCCCAAGAGCAGACACATTCCCAGAAAAGGTTTCAAAGGTCCCAAGAATCTCTAGCTCCCCTGAATGGTGAATGTCTTCCCCCGCACAAAATTCAGACACTAAAGTTTAGGAGAACTGTTTATTCAAATGTCCAAATATGAACTAAAGATAACAAGGCATGCAAAGAAATAAAGACATGGTCAATCAAAGGAACTAAATCTCTAGTAATCAATGATAAAAAGTAAAGATCTATGAATTAGCTGATAAAGAATCCAAAAGAACCATTTTAAAGGCACTCAATGAACTAAAAGGGAACACAGCAACTACACAAAGTCAAGAAAACTATGTATGAACAAAATGTGGGTATCAAATTGGAGACAGAAACTCTAAGAAAGAACTAAACAGAAATTCTGGAGATGAAAAGTATAATAATGGAATTGAAAAAAGTTACTAGAGGGGTTTGAAAGCAGACTTGATTAAGCAGATGGAAGAATCAGCGATTTTGAAGACAAGGTGTTAAAATATGAGGATAAAGAAAGAAAAAGAATAAAGAAAAGTAAAAAGAGCCTACAGGACTTATAGGACATCACCAGACAGATCAATATACTCATTATGGGAATCCCAGACAGGAAATGAGATAGAACGTAACAGAGAGCCTATTTAAGAAATACTGGCTGACAATTTCTCAAATGTGAGAAAAGAAATGGACAAACGAGCTCAAGTAGCTCAATAAACTTCATAGAGACCCACTGTATGACACATGACAATCAAACTGTCAAAAGTCATGGACAAAGAGAGAATCTAGAAAGCAGGAAGAGAAAAGTGATTTATAAGCATATATATAAGCAACCCCCCATGAGCCTGTCATTAAATTCTCAGCAGAAACCTTGCAGTTCAGAAGGGAATGGAAAGATATACTCCAACTGCAAAAACAAAACAAAACAAAACAACTTCTAACCAGGAATACTATGTCAGGAAAAGCTGCCGTTCAAAATTTCAGGAGAAATTAAGACTTTGCCAGATAAACAAAAGCTGAGGGAGTTCATTGCTACTATGTTTATTCTAAGAAACAAAAAAACTGGAAACACAATAATAGCAACAACAACAAGAAAAAAACAGCTAATAAAGCCCTTCCAAGTTTAAAAGGATGCTAGACATCAGTGTGAAAATGTACAAAGTATTTTCTGATAAATACATAGACAAATACAGAATCCTATAGCATTGTAATGTTAGTGTGTAAATCTCTTGTAAGTCTAATATGGAATTTTAAATATAAAAAGAAAAAACTCTAAAATAATGTTAATCAATACACAATGTAAAAGTGTCATTTCTGACATCATAATATAAATGGGAATAAAGATAGAAATAAAGTCTGTGTACGTAATTGAGGTTGTTAGCAATATAAAATAACTTGCTATAAGTTTAATATATTTTACATAAGCTCCATGGAAACCAGAAAGAAAATCCCTATTGAAGATATACGAATGAGAATGAGAAATGAATCAAAGCAAACTACTACCAAAAAAAGAAAAAAAGTCAACAAAATACAAAGACAACTGCCAAGAGGGAAAAAAAAGAGACAACA